>NW_007728893.1:73538-113504 GCF_000696425.1 Galeopterus variegatus
TTTCCCCCCCCCCCCCCCGAAAATATTGGCTTAGTTTGTTTTGCCATTTAGTCATATCCTAGAGTTCTGGATTTGACTTTGCCTATGTGATTCTCAATCAAATAAGATCAGGGAATGAGCACCTGAGACAGACATCAAATGAATGCCACAGGTGTTTACTCATCTACAGTTGATCCAATCACAGTAAAGTGATAGCTCACTAGATTAAAAAATAAAACAAAATGACTTGGCAGATGAAAGCAAGGAAACAAAGTAGCATGCACATACCTGCTCATCAAAGAATACAAGTGAGCTGTTGGGTTTTTAATCCTTCTCCCTTAAAGAGTTTTTAAATAGGTTTTCATGGAAGTACATTTTCACATAATCAAATGTTCTCCTAGTTTAGTGTTTTAGAACAAATGGGAGGAGGAGGTAGGTGGGCTGAAGGACTGGGTGAGTGAAACAGCAGAATCATAAGCAAAAATCTCTAATATCCTCTGGTGTCAACAAAATAAAATAATCTCATAATAAAACTTTTAAAAGATCCACTTCCTTTCCTCATCTTTGCTGCCCTCACAACGAGATCAATATAAATTTAGCCCTCCTTCCAAATCTCTTAGAAAGGAAATTGCTATAAATAATGTCTTCTAGCAAATTTACTGTAGGGTTATCTGCCGAATAACAGACTAGCCTTGTAGGTAGTCTCAAATTACAGTTATATTGAACAACTATGGAGCTGCAATTTGAAAATGAGAAACTGCTTTTGGTGGCACATAATCAATTTCCTCACAGAAGAGGTTTCAACTAAAGGGAAAAAAAAATTAACTGTCTAAAACATCAGCCCCAGAATATTCAAAGCCTATGAATTTTTATCAAACACTGACCAAATTCTCCGTAAACTAAAAAACTCATGACTTTATACTATCATCTCTATTTTAAGTCTTTGCAGAGGGAAAAGGGAATGAACCCTCCAGTGTGAAGAAACAGCCTGTCTGCAAATAATGCCATCTCACTAGATATAACAACATCCCACGCTCTTCTCTCTCCCCACTTCAGCAGGGCCCTACAGATCGCTGGCTTCCCTTATACACACTTTTTTGCAGTCCACCCCTAGGTTGGCAGGGCAGCCCACCAATCACTAGCTCACTATGACAGGAAGTCAACTTGAAAATAAAAGTACTGCATGTAAATGAGCATTATCAATAAAAGGCTAGAATGAGTCACCCTCAATTTGGTCAGAAAAGGTCAATTTTCAGAAAAGAGTCATTTGCAAGGCTCTTGCTTTGGTCAAAAAGGTAAGCTTGCTCCCTCTACTCATACCCTACACATTAATTCTACTGAGTGGGCAAATACTTCCAGATTGTGATATTTTTGACTTTATTTTCTAACCTTCATACCCCTTTATATGAAGCTCTCAAAATACTTTGAAAAGATGAGAAGGAAGAGAAGGGTGGAACATTTATTAAACATCAGCTGTACTGCAAGGCATGGTGCTGAGCTACTTTTCTACAGGATTTTAATCTTTACAACACTGCAAAGTAGATATCATTATGCCCATTTTACAGATGAAAGAGAACTAAGGTTTCCAGAGGAAATAAATGGTTCAAAAATGACATATTTCTACTCCAATTACACAATGGGGAAGTAGAGGTCCAGACATATTATGTAATAGACCCAGACACCCAGGCCTGTCCAGCGCCAATGCCTGGACAAGGTTTCTGCACTATAGCATGCTGCACTCCCAGTGGCACCTGTGAGGTGGGGCCTACATAGACCTGCTTAATCTGGCCAGGATACAGCAGCTCAGTTAGAGTCAAGAATTTCTAACTGGTGCAAGCGGAAGGGAGCTGAGCCACAGATGATAACAAACATTAAATAATCAATTAAGACTGGTTTAGATGTGGTTGGGATATGTAGACAAGCATTTCAGCCATAGCAGACTGATCAGATTTTAATTAGTTCTTGTTTGGGCCAAGAATTAACATTCATTTGCTTACCCTGAACTTCTAAACTTAAAAGAGAGAGAACCTGGGTTCCAACCCCAGGTCTTCTACAAGTTAGCTAGGTGCTGTCTCTGTCTAGGTTCTGATTTATAAATAAGTGATAAGTAATGTCTGTTTCCATCACAATTTTATTAAGAGGATCAGCTATAAACCATAAAACACTACACAAATAGAAAGAATATTACACCTCAGCTGTGCAGGTAGAATGGAAAGTTTTATAAGGCAAGTGTTGGGCAGTCCCAAATCATGCTGGTGGAATGGGGAGGTCATTCTAGGATTTACAAAAAGAAGAAACAAAACCCAAAAACATCTGAATACTGCACAGAAGGGTTACTCCCTTTGTATACAACCAAAAGAGATCATGTAAAATAATAATCACACCCTGTCAGCGATTAGAGTTGAGATCTTGTAACAAAAATGAAACTGGGTCCCAGGAAGCAAGAACCAGGAACTGAGATGTAAGACAGGGGACAAGTCTCAAAGCCAGGACTATCCAGAATAATGCTCATAATGAAGATAATTGTGACAAGTGAAAAGCAAAACTCTACAAGATGAGCAGTATATAAGAAGAGGTTCTCCCTCCTCCTTTCTCTAGGAAGAAAAGGTCACTCTAGATCAGGCTGAGCTAATAAACAGATAATTCACTCTGTGCTGCTCTGCTATGTGTTCCTATATGGTGTCCCAAACTGAACACCTCCATAAGCAAGGCTCCCTCCAGCCCCCACCTCCCAAGTCCAAGGGTATGAACAGATATGCGTCCTGGCCACCACTTGACCTACCCTACAAGAATTTTAAACGGAATGACTATTACAATGTATAGCACATTGAGGACACTGAAAAATGCAAAAAGTGCCATACTGAGCACCCAAACTAATTCACTAACACTTCTTATCCATCATTCCCATTCTCCATAACTTCCAAATGCCAGCTTCCTTTTTTCTTAGTACTATAGCTACCACCTTAGGCCTAGATATAAATCTCACTTATCTACTCTCTCCTGTCTGGTTTAATGGCTCATCTTCCTACTGGCATTAGCCAATCCCTCCCCCTGTGCCTTTAGGGTCCCTTCTCTGCTGAGGACCAACTCACTGTCTATTCCAAGGCTGAGACAGAAAAGCACTTCTGCCTTTTCTGTTTAAAAGATATTCCTTTCCCTCAAGACCTATTCTCAAAGAGTTCTAGTCCTTTTACTATTGTCTGTTCCCGTCCACAAGTCCATCTGTGACCACTATCACACCATCATTGGACCAGTCTCCTCTTTTGAGGTTCGTGCCAATCATCTTTCTCTACTGAGCTTTAGGACACTAATACTTTAATGACTTTTCCTTCTAACCCACAATTTTTTCCACCCCAACATCACTAGGAGCAACTTCAGTATTCATATTGGTAACATGCAATCCTAACTTCCTCCACCTCTCAGCTGCACTGAGTTTTATCTCTTCCCTACCCTCAAGTACTCCTTATGTAACCTTGTTACAGATACTGCTAATTGCCTGCCCCAACATCCACTCATCCATTTTCTCCTTCTCCTTATATCAGAATCTCAGTGCTTTTTTGTTTTTTTGCCACTGGGAATAAAAGACTGTATTTCCCAGCTTCTCTTGATGTCAGATGTGGCCAATAAGTTCTAGCATTATGTAGGTTCTAGAAAAGAACCTACTCAGAAGAAAGGGCTCAATTTTCCTTTCCATTTTAGAATCTGCATCTCAGAAATGATAGTGGGAGCTCCAGCAGCAATCTTAAGCCAAGAGGTGTCCTTGAGGATGAAAGCCATATGCTGAGGAAGGTGGGGTAGAAAAAGAGAGGAGGCCTGAATCCCAAATGACACCATAGACCTGACCTTCCAGGCTTATATACAGATTCCTTTTATTTTATTTTTATTTTTTTAGCAGCTGGCTGGTATGAGGATCCGAACCCTTGACCTTGGTGTTATAACACCATGCTCTAACCAATTAAGCTAATAACTGGCCAGCCCCTTAGATTCTTTTTAGATGAGAGAGAAATAAACTATCACATTTAAGCCTCTGTTTATTTGGAGTTCTTCCCTCTGTAATACGTACCTCAACCTAATCCTAATTAACATAGGCCAAGGATCAAATAATGGCAAAGAATGAAATGAGGTGCAGGGTCTCCAACAATTCATTAAGAAGGGTCAAAAGACACTGGAAGGCCAATATTTCCTAACCTGTGTCAGTACAGGATACCCTATTGAATGTTCCAGACCTTACTATCACTTGATACATTATGTACCTTTAGACTCATTCCCATTTCGCTTTTAGTTTCACTCCATGACTCCCTGAGCTGCCCCTGAGTTTCTATGAGTCTACCATAGAGAACTCCAAAGTAAAGAGTGAAGGGGTTGGACCTACTCCGTGGAATCAGAATGCGCCCACGTCCTCTGTGAAGGCTTTTTATAGTCTCCTCCCTCAAATGGAAAAGCCAAGTGCATCACTGATGGCTTCACCGGAACCTTTACAGGTAGTACCATAACACCTCCCACACAGTTTACTGCATTTAACCTGGAAACCAGTTAACTTCACTGTGTTTTTGAGACCTGGGGCTCTGTTGCCACCCTGTTTGTGTCACTGGTGCTAAGAGTGTCTGGAACACAGCAGATGTTCAACAAATGGTCCCTGAATAAATGAATTAATCAGTGAGCCAGCCAGGGAGTTCTACACCAGCTCCTGAAACTTTACCCCACCATCCTTTAAACATCATGTATCAGCCTACCACTGATAACTGCTAATCTGGGTAACACTGCAGCTGAGGAGATGATGAACACTGGATCGAAGGCCCTTTCTTTAAAGAACTAAGGAGCTGTAGACTGACACAGTAGCAAGAAAGACCTTGTATTACTGGAGGAGGAGGGAGCAGAGGGGAGAGCTGAGGAGGGGCTGATGAAGAAATGGTTGCTGCACTATCACTTTTACAGAAATGGCTAAAATAAGGAACAGGAAACTCTTTGCAAATGGGTGTGCAAAAAGCACCCACCGATAGAGTTTCTGTGACAAAAGGGGAAAGCACTTAATAGTTTGTTGGAATCCATGGACCAGATGGTGTTTTTCTGATGAAAAGTGTTGGCTGTGCCATGAGGTTAGAGGGAAATACAGGAAGAATCGCTATGTGCCAGGCAGTGCACCAGACATTTTCAAGAACATCTCCTTTCATCCTCATAGCAACACAGTGAATTGGCAAGTGAAAAAACCTAGCTGACGGCAACTGACATAGTGAACTAAAATGTTCACTCTGTGACAGCTCCGCGCACTTTCAATTTGCCATCCGGTTAATCCTCCCCAACAGCCCAGCAAGGCGGTATTATCATCCCCTTTTACAGATATAGAAAGCGAGTCCCCTTTCCCAAGGCCTTAAAACTGAAATATGACAGAGTTGGGGTTGATACCCATGTTCCTCTAACTTCAAATAAGAACAAGACACTTGAAGAAACCTTTTCAGCCCCATCTCAGAAATAAGACACTGTCAATGGAAATGTCAAATGGAATGTCAATGGGAAAAAAGATCAGCAGGGCAAAGCAGTGGGGCCAAAAGAATGGTCTTGCCACTGCAACACTGGCCTGCTTCGGGAGTGGGAAAAAAGATCAGTAGGGCAAAGCAGTGGGGCCAAAAGAATGGTCTTGCCACTGCAACACTGGCCTGCTTCGGGAGGGTTTGGAAGGGAAGAAACCAAGCAACCCTAAAACCTAAAAGCAGGATTAAAAGCTGAGGCGTATGCTTTATCTGAATGGAAATTTTAAGAAAAAAGTTAGCAATTTATTAGAACTTCAGAGCAGTCACTCCCACAATCACTACTGTCAGTCTTCTGAAATGTTTATACAATTTTCACTTCCTCTGTTGCAACTATTGTGGTTAGTTGGGAGAAGAAACTGCAAAGGAGCTGAGCACCTTGGTGAAGAATGCTAAGAAGATGGCAAGGACGCTTTGTGCAGCCAGAAATAGAATGGCACCCTTATTTAAGTGACTGTTGCGTTGGATCATGTAGTCAGAAGCAGCCCCCAGTTGTAGCTAATTTTAAGAGAGCCATTTCTGTTCTTTAAAAAAATAAAAAAGGAAAAAAGCATTTTGAGAAAAATCCCTGACAGACTGTGATATTACTGAATGAAGACTAAAAAGGAAATGGGGAGAAAGAAGCAGTTCAAAGGATACTGAAGACTTGCCCAAAATGAGGTAGCATGCTGCACTTCATGCAGGGATGTAGGAACGCTGAGCAGTCTAGAAAAACATTCACAAACCCTAGGAATGGGGAGTCACTCAACAAATTAGGCATAGAAGGAAAATATCTCTAGGTATAGAAGGAAAATATCTGAACACAATAAAAGCCATTCAAGACAAGCCCACCGCCAGTATCATTCTGAATGGGGAAAAACTGAAGGCCTTTCCCTGAAGAACAGGAAAAAGATCAGAATGCCAACTCTCACCACTTCTATTTAACATGGTACTGGAGGTACGAGCCAGAGCAATCAGGCAAGAGAAAGAAAGAAACGGAATCCAGATTGGAAAAGATGAAGTCAAACTTTCTCTATCTGCAGATAACATAATACTATATATAGTAAAACCTAAAGACTCTATCAAAAAAACTCCTAAAGCTGGCTAATAACTTCAGTAATGTTGCAGGATACAAAATAAATGCCCCCAAATCAGTAGCATTTATATACTCAAATAATGAATCAACAGAAAGAGAAATAAAGAAACTAAGCCCATTTACAATTGTCATGAAAAAAATAAGATATCTAGGGATCAATTTAACCAAGGAAGTAAAAAACCTCTATAATGAGAACTACAAACCACTTCTGAAAGAAATTAAAGAAGACACAAAAAGATGGAAAGATATTCCAGGCTCTTGGACTGGAAGAATTAACATTGTGAAAATGTCTATACTACCCAAAGCGATCTATGGATTCAATGCAATTCCCATCAAAATACCAATGCTATGGGCCGGCCCGTGGCTCACTCGGTAGAGTGCGGTGCTGGTAACACCAAGGCCGCGGGTTTGGATCCTATATAGGGATGGCCGGTTAGCTCACTGGCTGAGCGTGGTGCTGACAACACCAAGCCAAGGGTTGAGATCCCCTTACCGGTCATCTTTAAAAAAAAAAAAAAAATACCAATGCTATTCTTCATAGAAATGGAAAAAACAATCCTACCTTTCATATGGAAAAACAAAAGACCCACCAACGCTATTCTTCATAGAAATGGAAAAAACAATCCTACCTTTCATATGGAAAAACAAAAGACCCAACTAGCTAAAGAAATCCTGAGCAAAAAAAAAAATAAAGCCGGAGGCATAACACTACCTGACTTCAAATTATACTACAAAGCTATTGTAACCAAAACAGCATGGTACTAGGATAAAAATAGACATTCAGACCAGTAGAGTAGAATTGAAAACCCAGTAATGACCCCTAAGGCTTATAGCCATCTGATATCAGACAAAGGCAACAAAAATCTACATTGGGGAAAAGACTGCCCCTTCAACAAGTGGTGCTGGGAAAACTGGATATCTATAAGCAGAAGAATGAAACTAGATATGCATCTCTCACCATACACTAAAGTCAACTCAAAATGGATTAAAGACTTAAGTATAAGACCTGAAACTGTAAAATTACTAAGGGAAAATATGGGTGAAACACTTCAGCAATTAGGTTTGGGCACAGGCTTTATGAACATGAGCCCAAAAGTACAAAAAGCAAAAGAAAAAATAAACAACTGGGACTATATCAAACTAAAAATCTTCTGCACAGCAAAAGAAACAATCAACAGAGTGAAATGACAGCCTACAGAGTGGGAGAAAATTTTTGCTAACTATACATCTGACAAGGGATTAATATCCAGAATATACATAGAACTCAAACAATTATATAGTAAAAAAACAAATAATCCAATTAAAAAATAGGCGAAGGAGCTGAATAGACATTTTCCAAAGGAAGACATATAAATGGCCACCAGGTACACCAAAAAATGCTCAACATCACTAATCATGAGGGAAATGCAAATTAAAACTGCATTGATAAACCACCTCACCCCAGTTAGACTGGCTATAATCAAAAAGACGGTGAATAACAAATGCTGGAGAGGGTGTGGAGAGAAGGGAACACTCTCACACTGTTGGTGGGACTGTAAATTAATAAAACCACTATGGAAAACAGTATAGAGGTTTCTCAAACAATTAGAGATACATCTTCCATATGATCCAGCAATCCCCCTTCTCGGTATATACCCAGAGGAATGGAAATCATCATGTCGAAGGGATACCTGCATTCCCATGTTCATCACAGCTCTGTTTACAATAGCCAAGACATGGAACCAACCTAAATGTCCATCGATGGATGATTGGATAAGGAGACTGTGGTATATATACACCATGGGATACTACTCTGCCATAAAAAAGAATGAAATACTATCATTTGCAACAACATGTATGAACCTGGAGAAACTTATGTTGAGTGAAATAAGCAAAGCACAGAGGGATGAATACCGCATGTGCTCACTCATATGTGGGAGCTAAGAGAGAAAGAAGGAAGTAAAGAAAGACCACAGTAGTGCATTGGACTTGTAGAGGGGGAGGAACATTCCTTGGGTTACAAAGTGGAGTTGGGGGGAAAGGGGGAGTGGGAGGGAGGCTGGAAATAAGTGGGTGGGGGACACGGGGTACAAATGCAATTTCTGGTAATGGGTATGCTGCCAGTATGAAGTTGGCCCTCACATCATGGGGTGAAAATTAGCTTTGTATCTCATGAATATTCATAAATTTTTTGTGCATTATTCAGAGAGCCCTTTTCATGTGAATATGTTTTCTCTTGCTATGAGAAATTTTCTTTTATTTTTTAAACAATTTTGCTTCACTCTATTTTCTCTACTCTCTTTTTCTGAATAGATCCTCTATCTTAATTGTCTTTCATAGTATATCTTTTTGTGTACTCTGTGAGATTTTTAAAAATGTTATATTCTACACTTTTTTTAAATTTTAGCAATGATTAATAATACCTAAATGTTTTTGTTCTATTTTCAGTTCATTATTATAGATTTATCTTTTTACAGTTGCAGTCTCTTCTTTAAAAATGTCAGACAAATAAATCTGTTTTAAATTGCAAAAAAAAAAAAAAAGAATGGGGAATCAGAGCCTGTCTTGCCCATGAACGTGGGAAACACTTATATTCACTGGTGGGAGCATTAATTGATATAACATTTCTGAGCATTTAGCAATGTGTCAAAAGCCTTGGACCCTGCAACTATACTTCTGAGATTCCTTCTTAGGAGTCTTCAGAAAGATGGGCAGAGCAACATGTGTATTGTAATAGTAAAGGAATGGGAAAACCAACATCAGTAACAGGAATATGAATAAGTAAAGGAGGTATATCCACACAATGGAATATTACACAGTCATGAAAACAGAGTGTAAAAGTTTTTAATAACACAAGGAAAAAACTTTATAAGTAAACAAAGCAGAACGTACAGCTGTATATATGTTTTTGTACAAGTAACAGGAATATGAATAAGTAAAGGAGGTATATCCACACAATGGAATATTACACAGTCATGAAAACAGAGTGTAAAAGTTTTTAATAACATAAGGAAAAAACTTTATAAGTAAACAAAGCAGAACGTACAGCTGTATATATGTTTTTGTACAACTACTTCATACAATTATTTACATGTGATATATAAAATCTTAACTATTACTTTATAATGCATAGAGAAGTAAATTTTAACATATTCCCATTTAGTTAATACTATTAGAATTCTTAACATTGTATTATGCAGTTTTCTTTATATTTGTATTTTTATAATAAGACATTACTTTTATGATGTAAAATCAAATATCAATGAGCATATGTCACATGCCTCTAAATTTGTGATCATAAGAAATAGAGAGTCAGGAATAATACCTAACACTTAGATTTAAACATCGAGAAGATTAGGACTGTATGAGACAGGAAGAGTTAAAAATAAAATTATGACCAATGACCTAGCTTTCCAAACTACCAGGGACAAGTATCTTTCCTTTCTAGTGTCACATAATAAAACAGTGGAGAAAATTCATAGTTTCTCATAGTTTCTAGTATAGTACTCTGAAAGTAGAATTTATCTATGGAAAAGAGTAAAATTATCTACTGCAAACCACTGATCAGGTCAGCAGACATCAACACCATTGCCCTAGTTCACTTTGCCAGAGACAACAATATGACCAGTCTTCAGCTAAAGGCATCAAGAACAATAAAACAAGTAAACAATTGACAAGCAAGCCACCTAACTTCAAACTGAGAAAATTAGAAATATGAGGAATCCTTTTTGTGCCATTTCACATACATTTAAAGCAGGGATGTTGGCCTAGAAGCCCTAAGAAACTTTTCAATTTTAAAATTCTGCAATTCTAAGACATAATAAATGTAATCTCTGGCATACTATGCCATCTTGTCCTAGAAGAAGAGCAAACTAAGTCTTCCAAAGGGTAGTCAATTTCCTGAAAACAAGCATGGATTGTGGTAGAATGTAGTATAAGCCCCAGTAGCTACAGAGACAGGGGACTGCAAAGAGGCAAGCCTAGCATTTACAATCCACTCTGTAGTCTTATTTATGGTACTATGCCACCTCTGCGAGTAAGACTGATTTTCAAATTCAGCTTCATTTGACCATCTAAGCTTAAATACAGATGTCTGGTCTAGCACCAAAGCTGCTGAAGGGCAAGAAGCAGCAGGCAATGTGGCAGGGTCAAAAAGACAATCAGTGAATTGGGAGTTCAAGTCCCAACTCAGCCAATAGGGATGTGAACTTTGGGACCTCAGTTTCTACATCTACAGAAAGGAGAGAGAAGTACTCACTAGATCAGAGTATCTCTCCAACTCTTCCAAAAAGTACCCCTTAGAAGTTAGAGGGTGCGTCCTAAAGCACTTATTCTAACTACATTATCCTAATAAAATCTCTGTTTTATCAACACTTGTGCATACTTTGTCTTCTATCTTTCCATGATAATTTAAATATAATATGATTACTAGTCATTTAAACTGCCTAAGCTCATCCACTCCTCCCCCACCCCAAATCTTTGAGTAAATCTTTGAATTTGTCCCATAATATCAGTTCTCTCTCCCATCATCATATAAACCCCACACAACTCATTCCCTAGTATGAGATGCAAGGTTCTATATAATTACAAAATTTTCTTCCTGTTATAATTTTCTATGATAAAATGAAATAATGTATTTGCAAGTGTCTAGCACTGTGCCTGGCTCATAACAGAGACTTGAAAGATATAAGCTAAATCTGAATTTGACTGACTTGTTTTCTTCATCAAATTAAACGTGCTTCAAAAATATGTATTGGAAAGTCCTGAGCTGGGAAAGCAAATCATTAAATATTATACTGAGGATGTTATTGTTGATAAAGTCCTTCATCTCTAGAGTATCTTGTTGAGAAAAAATGAGATGGGGAGAAGGAAAAAGGAGCAGCAAGTGAAACACACAAAAGCAAAAAATAAAAAAAGTCACTGAAACAATTTATAAAAGGAAGACCAACTAGGGAGGTATGCACAGTGACAAAATGCAAAAGGATCTAAGAGATAAGAATTCATACTTGGGTTTAATACCAAGAAGACTCTCTCTGCAGATAAATTTTATGTTATCTGTGATAAAAAAATGAAAATGCTGTCTTATGAATGAAATGATTCCTTCTTCTTCTTAAATGGAAATAAATTATAGTTACTGCAGTCTGCTGAATCTAGGTATCTCGAGTCCCTGCTGCCTCCTACAGGGGTATTATATTGATCTTATCCCAAATTGCCTCATTTTACCTTGCATTCTAATCTTCAGGCTGCTATATCCTTCAAGATGCAGATGGGATATATCTTAAATAACTAACTGCATATAGAACTGGGGGCTAGGCATCATGTAGGGGAAAGTAAATATTATGGACCTTTCTAAAAATGAGTCATTTTATACTTAATGATGAGGACACAGCTCAAAATAGATAATGCTATCTGGACATAGTTTAATTCAATGAATATTTATTGAGTGCTTATTATGGCTAGGGATTGTGAAGAATGTATAGAACATATAGTCCTTGCCTAAGTGAGTTTATAATCTGGCAGGAGAGACAAGATGCACATATAAATAAGTAATGAATGGCAGAATGTGATAAGGGCAAAAAGAAAGACAAAGACCTGCATTGTAGAGAAATGGGAAAAGATCATTTCCAGGCCAGGAAGATAAGGAAAGCTTCAAGGAGAAGGCAGTCCATCTGCTGGGGCTTTCTTATGAAACATCCATAGGATCAGTTCTACCCAGGTTTTGTGATACAGTAGGCATTTGTGGAATCAAACTGGATAAGAAAGACTAAGACCAGAATAAGCAACACAAAGAAGTTATCAATGCATCTGCTGCAATAAAGGCAGTGCCCCAGTCATTAATGACAACGACTGCAAACAAACAAACAAACAAACAAACAAACAAACAAACGAAAAACCTAGAAGAGAACTGGTGTCTCTAAACACTAAAAGCAACTACTCCTCTTGACAGCATGCTCCTCCGAAAAACCCAGAAGAGAACTGGTGTCTCTAAACACTAAAAGCAACTACTCCTCTTGACAGCATGCTCCTCCTGACTGTTCTGGCTTATCACCATGTACTTGGAGGACAAGCTTCCAGTGGGACTGCTCTGCCATTCTATTCAACCATGAACTTGGGATACTCATTCAGGGATGTGGACTGAGAAAGAGGGGCAAAAACTCTTGATGTTTTTAAACAGCAGTGTAGAGACGCAAGAGGAGACATACTTTCTTTTTCCACTTTTCTGAAAACAATGAAGAAGCCTCTGACAACTATAACCAACACTAACAGACACTGGGAAAGGCAGCATTAAATTGACCAGGCTCTATCAGACAAATCTAAGTCATCTCGAGGTAACAGATTTCTCCTTGCTAGTCCCCTGCACTGCTAGTGAACACCATTCCAATGCTATTTGCAGGGCAGCTGAGATCCCTGCCTCATGTAAAAAGCCCTTTCTACCCCTCCTACCTCCCTCTACTGGCCATTTCCCTCTATTCCCCACCTCTAGCCAAAATGCTTCTCTCCTTCCTCTTCTATGTTCCCATAGCCCTTTGCAGACACTACTTATAAACTACTCATCATACTGCACTAAAATTAGGCATACATATGTATGTAAAGAACCTACCACAATGCTGAGCACTTGGAAGATGTCTGACATACAGTACATATCTCCCCCCAGCCTATGAGGACCTTGGTGGATGCTCACAACTTTATATCCCACCACCTAGTACCAGACAAAGAATTCTCTGGATAAATCAATACCCAGAAGCACAGGAGTAGATGCAGAAGAATTTTTCCTTTCTTGCCCAGCCCAGGAAACCCACCCAGAACTTCACATGACTTACTCACAATGCCACTCCCCCAGTTATAACCCTATTCCTCTAGAGGATCCAAACACATTAGGCCATCGCCCTCCTGTCTCACCAGCTCTGTTAGACACCAACTAACCAAACCCTCTGAGTCAATCATCAAATCAGCAGAAGCCAACTTTCCGTAAAGGGCCTGGGAGCTTCCAATTGGGAAGAACTGTACAGTTTTGGCAGGGCCCTCCCTAGTCCTGCAAGAAGGATCATTACTCAGCCCTACTTCTTTTCAGGCTGACTGGCTGTTAACCTTTACTGAGCTTCCAGGAAGGTTAGGTTCACTTCTCTTTCCAAAATGGAATGAGAAGGTAAGCATCAGGAGGATAAGGAGATAGTGGGTCTGGGAGAGTGACCAAAAGTACCTAGGGCTGTCTTGGAAGCAGGTAGGGATTAAAAGGTTGAAACTCATATTTAGCTGGAGAACAGACTTCACTTGCAGAAAAGAAAATTTTAAAAAGCTACAGCTAAAAGACTTTAAAGGTGATCCTAAGTCTGACCCCTCTGTTCTGCAGAGGAGGAAATTAAAGCATATGGAGGTGAACTGACTTGAGGAAGCACTTGGATGGAATAAGGACATCAAATAACCAGGAGTTGACCGTACATGCGCTGGATGACTCAGATGTGTTCAGGAGAATAAATTATATCCTAATTTAACTCTACATCAATTCAGGAAGCATAATTCATAAAATCAGTTGAAACACAAGTCCTCTGATTCTACAGATACCTGAATAGGGCTCTGAAATTTCAGTAGAGTTTATATTTTCATCTGTTTTATCCAGATGTTTATGATTCTTTTAACAAAAATTCATATGGCCCACATCTTAACCACTTATTTTTTACAGCACCTTTTGAAAAACAAAAGCACATCTCTGCTTCCTCAGCTAGTGGCAACAGAACGTGGGCATCTAGTTCAAGAAGCAGAAGAAGGCTCCAGACAGTCTGCTCTGTAACCTTTAACCAAGCAAAGGTGGCTAAACCCTGTAAAGCACAGGTTTACAGCTGAGACCACAAACATCCAAAAACGAGAGCCCCAGCTGCTCCCTGGCAGCCCTGCTCATAGGCCCTTCCAGAAGAGGGGGTGTCTTACCCTAACCCAAACATTCTCATAAAGTTAGGGACCAGAATTCCACTGACGTGTTATGGCGGAGGGGCAGGGGAGAGGAAGAGGAATAGCAGCAGCAGCAATTAATGTATGGGCTTTCAACCCTTCTTTTTCTGAAAACTCAGATGAGTTTACATCTAATTTCTTTTTAACTGGGAGGAAAACAAATGGGAGAACTCCTTTCTTTCAAAGTATCAAAAGGTAAACAGAATGCTTAAACATCAGGTCAGGTAATATGGATGTCTAGCACTGAGGCCAACTTCAAACAGAGCACAGTGAGGAGAAACCAATGCTGCACTATGCTTACCTCGTCTGAATCTGGGTAACGACACCACAGGCATCCTTGTTAAGAGAAAGATATCTGTACTATTTATATTTTGCTTACCTTATAAGCAAAGTAAAAGATACTTGTGCTCTATAAGTTCAAGTACACCTGTCTGAATGACACACCACAGGCATCCTTGTTAAGAGAAAGATATCTGTACTATTTATATTTTGCTCACCTTATAAGCAAAGTAAAAGATACTTGTGCTCTATAAGTTCAAGTACACCTGTCTGAATGATCATTTGTTGATTAGCTATTGTGTTGAGCAAGGCATTTGGGGGCATACAGTGATGAAAACATAGCCTCTGCTTACAGTTTAGTGACAGGGACAATACACAAACAACTAGTTACAGTACATAAAGCAGAATGAAATGGTGTAATTATATTAACTACCACATGCCGATATGCCAAGTGCCAAGGTAGGACTAGGCTAATGCTTTTCCCACACCATCTCTCCTTACTCCTTATAAAACGGTTACTGAGATAGATGTTTTTGTCCTCATACTGCAGATGACAAAACAGACTCAGAGAGGTTAAGAGATCTCAAATCATACAATTAGTAACAGTAACCACAACCTTTATGGAGCACTAAATATGCCAGAAACTGTGGTAACTTATAGTCCTTACGTGGAATCTTCTCATTCCATCTTCACAACAACCTTTTAAGTAAAGTACTATCATTATCCCCAATTAACAAATGAGGAAAGTAACCTGCAATGGCAGAGCTGGGTTAGGAACTTAGGTCTTTTTGACTCCACAGCATACATCTTTAAGCATCACCAATATTTCTAAGTGCTGCTGGAAATCAGGGAAGACTTTAAGGAGGAGGAGGCATGTGACATCAATACAGTGCCTCACTGACGACCACCCAGAGCACATCCTTTACTACTAGGGACTGAGGAATGAGAAAAGTCCCAGCCTGCTAATGTATGAAACATCAAGAGTTTGCTTTCACATGCCCACTATCTTGATTATAGCACTCTTGTACCTCCTTGAGGCATCTCATTTCTCCTTGCGAAGCCTGAGAATTCAGCTGCTATCAAGAGTTTGCTTTCACATGCCCACTATCTTGATTACAGCACTCTTGTACCTCCTTGAGGCATCTCATTTCTCCTTGCGAAGCCTGAGAATTCAGCTGCCTGCAAGGTCCATACTTTTCTACTTCCTTCCTTTTATTTTAGAAAAAGTCAGTGCTACATTAGGATCCCCAATTTAAGTGCAAAGAAGTTGAAAAGCCTCAAGCAGTTTTCCACCCCAAATAAAATACAGGTTTTAATACACACCATAAACAGACTTATGTATTTGAATGGTAGTCAGTACAACATTACTGAGCTCCTGTTACAATAACTTTCATTTTCATCTCCCCTGGAAGAAGCTTCAACAGCCTTACTCAACACTAATCAAACTGAATTAAGTGTGCCCATCTGGAGGCCAGCAAAGGGTAGAGAAAATACCAGGAACAACAAATGAATGGAAATGCACTGAATGCACTGAAATAGCCAGACAGCAAATGAGCAGAAACAGATTCTCCTATGATAATTCGTATAACTTCGTATAATGTATGCTATACGAAGTTATTACGCTACCAGGGACAAGTATCTTTCCTTTCTAGTGTCACATAATAAAACAGTGGAGAAAATTCATAGTTTCTCATAGTTTCTAGTATAGTACTCTGAAAGTAGAATTTATCTATGGAAAAGAGTAAAATTATCTACTGCAAACCACTGATCAGGTCAGCAGACATCAACACCATTGCCCTAGTTCACTTTGCCAGAGACAACAATATGACCAGTCTTCAGCTAAAGGCATCAAGAACAATAAAACAAGTAAACAATTGACAAGCAAGCCACCTAACTTCAAACTGAGAAAATTAGAAATATGAGGAATCCTTTTTGTGCCATTTCACATACATTTAAAGCAGGGATGTTGGCCTAGAAGCCCTAAGAAACTTTTCAATTTTAAAATTCTGCAATTCTAAGACATAATAAATGTAATCTCTGGCATACTATGCCATCTTGTCCTAGAAGAAGAGCAAACTAAGTCTTCCAAAGGGTAGTCAATTTCCTGAAAACAAGCATGGATTGTGGTAGAATGTAGTATAAGCCCCAGTAGCTACAGAGACAGGGGACTGCAAAGAGGCAAGCCTAGCATTTACAATCCACTCTGTAGTCTTATTTATGGTACTATGCCACCTCTGCGAGTAAGACTGATTTTCAAATTCAGCTTCATTTGACCATCTAAGCTTAAATACAGATGTCTGGTCTAGCACCAAAGCTGCTGAAGGGCAAGAAGCAGCAGGCAATGTGGCAGGGTCAAAAAGACAATCAGTGAATTGGGAGTTCAAGTCCCAACTCAGCCAATAGGGATGTGAACTTTGGGACCTCAGTTTCTACATCTACAGAAAGGAGAGAGAAGTACTCACTAGATCAGAGTATCTCTCCAACTCTTCCAAAAAGTACCCCTTAGAAGTTAGAGGGTGCGTCCTAAAGCACTTATTCTAACTACATTATCCTAATAAAATCTCTGTTTTATCAACACTTGTGCATACTTTGTCTTCTATCTTTCCATGATAATTTAAATATAATATGATTACTAGTCATTTAAACTGCCTAAGCTCATCCACTCCTCCCCCACCCCAAATCTTTGAGTAAATCTTTGAATTTGTCCCATAATATCAGTTCTCTCTCCCATCATCATATAAACCCCACAATCCCACAGAAGAGATCCAGAGATGATGAGTGGCCTCTTTCTTCAGATTCCCTTTTTTCCCCCCAAGTCATCTTAACTTAAACCCTTCAGACTCTGGCACATCACTGTGGCTATTCCTGTCCCTCCCCAGACCAGTCTGCATCAGAGCAGTACGATTTAGATGGGAAGAACTGGAGGATGCCTCCAAGAAGCAGCATTTGAGTAGCTAAGGGAGCTTCCATAGAGTTAGCAGGGTGATCAGATGCCAAGAGCAAAGGGATTTCAGGTTGTAAAGATGGTGTTGCTGGTAGGGTGCTCTATCTTTCTGTGTAGATGTAATGAATAATTCTCCCCGCACTCTGGTTCCACTAGTTGTCGTCCTTGGGCTTGAAACTGTGACACTATTTGAAAAGTTGGTGATACCTATGGCCCTGTCTGTCTTCCAACAGCCTTGCTCAAATAAGTCATTCACCCTCCTCCTGCCTCCCCAGCTGCTGCACTGAAGTTGTCAGGTGAGCTGCTGTCACCCGAACAGCTACAGCTGGACCTCAGTGTGGTATGTTAGCAGGGCCTGGGCTTGAGTCCTCCTCAGTGGCTCCAGGAGCCTAAGACTCTTCAGGAACTTCTCACAACACAAGCATGTGAAACCACAGTTGAAGATTTCATGTTACTTATTAATTACAAGTACATGATTCTCAGGAGACTACTGAAATGGTTACAGAGGCTCAATATGAAAATTACCTACAATAATGAAAATAAATGTCCAACAGCAGTGGAATAGTTGCTAAATTAAGGTACATCCACATAACACAGTATTGTGCAGCCATTAAAAAGTATGGTTTGAGGGCTGGCCCATGGCTCACTCGGGTGAGTGTCGTTCTGATAACGCCAAGGCCACGGGTTTGGATCCCATATAGGGATGGCCAGTTAGCTCAATGGGAGAGCATGGTGCTGACAACACCAAGTCAAGGGTTAAGATCCCCTTACCGGTCATCTTTAAAAAAAAAAAAAAAAGTATGGTTTGAAAATTTCCAAAATAAGCAAATCCATAGGCAGAAGTAGACTAGTGGGGGGAACTGGGGGACTTGGGGGAAAAGGGAAGTGACTGCTGATAGGTATGAGGCTTCCTTTTGGGTGATAAAAATTAACTGTAGAACTCTTTGAATATACTAAAAACCACTAAATAGTATACTTTAAATGAAAGAAGTATGGCATGTGAATTAAACATCAACAAGGCTGAAATAAAAATGATTGTTTGGGTGACTAATGACATGGAGAAATGCTCAATATAATGCTAAAGGAAAACGGCAGGTTTTAAAGCACATTATTTAATAGGATCCTATTTTTTCGATATACACATTTATTATCTTCTATTAATTCTACTTCCACCACCACTACTGCAGTTGGCTAACATTTTTGAGCACTTGAACTCTGTGGCAGCCAGTGTGGTAAGAATTTTACATGAATTTCTCATCTATTGTCATAACAACTCTCTGAGACTGGTACTGTTATAGATGAGAAAACCACCATGACTTGTGGAAATAAAAAAGACCTTGACCAAGTTTAGACAATTAGTATGTGGTGGCACAGCAAAGACTCAAAATCAGTACCATCAGACCAAAGCCCATGCTCTTAACCACTGTGGCCAATAGTCTTAAAAGTAGTGAAAGCACAGGTGACTGAACTTTTGTGCTATTTTGTTACAATAAACCTGTATTAAATTTCAAAATAAGGGAGAAAAAAAAATGACTGCAATTTTGCCAAATAAAAGTTCTGGGCATCTGCCCTCTGTGGTGGACACCAGGTACACACACCTCATAAAAAGGTGTAACGACAACTTGACCATACAACCCTGCATCAAATTATTCCCATGAGAAACATGGGCAGTGTTCAGACAAAAAGCTACAAAAACCCAATGTCTTAGTCCATTTTCTGTTGCTTATAACAGACAATCTGAAACTGGGTAATTTATTGTAGTGGACCGAATTATGTACCCCCAAAACTCCCTGAAGTTTGAATCATATCCCCTGAGTTTTATGTATTAGAAACTTAGCCCCCTCTGTGACTATTAAGAGGGTGGAAAATCCTATTATGGTAATTGAAAGGTGGAGCCTGGAAGAGGTGATTGGATTGCAGGACCATGCTATAGTGAATGGATTAAAAATGGTGCTCAGAGGCATGGTTCTGAGGGCTTTAAGAGAAGAGAAGAATCTGTCTCTCTCTTTCTCTCTCTGCTTCTACCATCTTGCAATGTCAGACCTCTGGGTCACTGCTGCCAGCACCAGATGGACCGTGGACTCCCCAGCCAGAGAAACTGTAAGCAATAAATGTCGTTTTTCTTTATAAATCACCCAGTTCTGTGTATTCTGTTATAAGCAACACAAACGGACTAATACATTTATAAAGAAAAAAGAGGTTTATTTCTTACAGTTCAGAAGGATGGGAAGTCCAAGGTTGAGGGGGTGTATCTGGCAAGGGCCTTCTTACTGGTAGGTACTCTCTGCAGTTCCAAGGTGGGGCAGAGCATAACACGGCAAGGGGGCTCAGGGTGCTAGCTCAGGTCTCTCTTCCTCTTCTTATAAAGCCACGAGGTCCCACTCTCATGATTATCCATTAACCCATACATGGATTTAAAGGCCCAATCACTTCTTAAAAGCCCCACACTTCTCAATACTGCCACAATGGGGGAATTAAATTTCAACATGATTTTCAGAGGGGACATACATTCAGACCACAGCACCCAATCAATTAGTTATGGCTGAGTATAGATTCTTACAGTTGGAAGAGGCAAGGCCTCCTATGTGTACAGGCCAATATTTCCCTCGACCAGATTTCTGATAGAGTATGACATCTGCTAAAATAGTTCCATTTGAGGCGCTTGCTACTCTCTGAGGCATCTCATTTCATTTCTGACCAGATGGCGGATGGCTCTTCCTCACACTGAACTCAACAGTAAGGGTGTATAAGCTCCCCAACTGTCCAAAGTTTAGCCTCGGCCCTCACCCCCACCATCACTGCTTCTTCTTTGGGTGACACAACAATAGTTCCCTGAGCCACTTAAAACAACTTCCAGTTCTGTTACTATCCTGCGGTCTGTCACTCCTCTCAAAATATGGCATCCAGTGTCATGCAGACATGGAGTGGGAACCTCCCTTGCTGAGGACACTACAGAGCATCACGGCGTTGACTTGGCTCTTTTCACTTTAGACTGTGTAAACTTACACAGCTGCTACATCCCAAGTACTGCCCAAGTGTAGAGCAAGGATCCAGGACTGTGGATTTATTCATTCCATTTCCAAGGGGGTACAGTGTAAGAGGCCACTGGAAGTAACTGCTCCAAATCTATAGTCTCACACATGTAGAAAGTGACATGGGTGAGTGGCTATACACAACTCGCTCAAGGTTCTACAACTGACATTGGTTTCCTGAGTCCAGATCTCCCATGCAAATATGTTGAAGATGCATAATAAACAGGTAACTAACTAAAAACTCCAGGTATTCTTAAATTTTAGAAAGCTGAGAGTCCTTTACATTTAAAAAAACTAAAGAGCTCTGAAATAAGAACTAAATAGAAAATCATACAAATGTGTTAATTCTCTGAAGATGCATAATAAACAGGTAACTAACTAAAAACTCCAGGTATTCTTAAATTTTAGAAAGCTGAGAGTCCTTTACATTTAAAAAAAACTAAAGAGCTCTGAAATAAGAACTAAATAGAAAATCATACAAATGTGTTAATTCTTCCAATAAAAAAATTATGACCACCTATGATGGACTGTACTTCTCCACTGGGGCAGCCTCAGATGGCACCATCCTAAGTTCCTGAAGAAAAACCACATGGCTGAGTGAGAAGCCATACTTATTAACCAACTGGAAACAGTCTTATTTATTCAAATAATTTTATAGTCAACACACCCAGCAGCCCTAAATCACCACTTCCCTCCTGTCCTGCCCCATCGAGGGAGGGATGTTTGATGTTACAGCTAGTGCCTTAGCTTTCAGGAAGAGACGGTTTAATCTAATTCCTCAATTTTTCAAATAGGACATTTTCACTGCAGCTGGACCCAGCTGGAAACGAATCTCTCCCACACACATCCCCAAAAACATAAAACATAAAAGGCATTTAGCAGAGAAAGACAGATGCAGAGAGATTGCTTCATCAAAGTAAACTGAACAGGCATGACATAAAGCTAATACCCCTGCCATGGGGATGTTGACCTGTACTACACACCTAATAGAAGTCCCCATTCCATCTTGTACTTTCTCACCTTGGGCCTCTGCTCAGTGTCCTCCACCTGGAATGTTCTACTCATCTATCCTTCACAGCAAGGTCAGAAAGCATCTTCTAATACCCCAGTTAGAACCAGTCATGGCCTCACATGTGCTCCCAGAGCAATATGAACTATCATCAAAGGACTGATCAGCCTATAATATATTATACTTAACCGTATACCCCCTCAACCCCCCATACACCTGTGAACACCTTTGGAGCAGAAATCATGTCTAATTCATTCTGTTACCCTTCCCTCAGCATTTAACACAGATCAAGCACACAGTAAGTGCTCAAAAACATCAGAACCAAACTAAACTGAACTTGGTCTGACATGAGGTCTTCCTGAGCACTGAAGGTTTATAATGCCAAAGGGAATTCGTCCTGGGGGTAGGCTTTATGATAGATCACTGTTTCCATTCCCATATTAAACATGTATATGTGTCTGCATGGGGGGAGAGGCAGAAGATGGGGGTCTATCAAATAAATCCACGGTTTATTTTTTGTCATCTTCTGGGAATTCTGCCTGTCTTTACATACAATCCTTCTTCAGCCTAAGTTGAAACGTGTCCATGAAGCCATGAAGAATACATTTAATCCAATTCTACCATTCTCTGAGGTGCTCCTGAAGGTGCAAATAAACCTACTTCTACTTCTCACCTCAACTTTTTTTGCAGCAGTGGTGATATATCGAAAAATGAGCTTTGGCATTAGAAAGACCTGGGTTCAAAACTTGCTTCTACCATTTTTTTTAGCACTTTTTAGCTGTGCTCTTGGCCAGGCAAGCCTTTCCAATGCTCAGTTCCCCTAACTGCAAAATGGGCTACTTCCCATGCAGATGGACATAAAGAATAGACAGAATATGTAAGAGGCCTAGAACCTAGCAGGCACACATTAAATGCCAGCTAACCTTAAATTTAAGTGTTGTGGGCTTGAATTAAGAAAGAGATGAGGGGTATGGCTATTTCTAGGGGAAAGACAAAGAGGGTCCCTATTACCACTTGGACTATACCCTAGAAGGTTAGTTGACATCACAATGTCATCTTGTTCTTAGAACCATTCTTCTGAGCCATGAAAGAATTGCCAAACCCAGAGCAAGTTCCAGGGGGGCAGCCTGTGGAAAGGGAAGAACAGTGGCTCTGAGCATTCCTTTCTGTGTCAATTTGGTCAGTTTACTTTACTTCCCAGCTGGACAAAACGGGCCCAGAACATCGCATAAAACACTCAAAGTCTACACACCAATCAATGACTCAAAATACTCAACTTATCAGTAAACCCCCTTGACAACAACTTATAATGAGGTTTTACAGCATTAGGCTTTCAAACATGGTAGTTAACTCTGCAGACTGCAGAATGTGGCAGACATGAGATCCAATCTTACTCCCTGCTTTTATTAGTGGAGGATGCTTCTTAATTGCCCAGCCTCAGTTTCCTCATTTGCTAAAAATAATACGATGCCCACCCACATCAGATTGATATGAGAAAAACATGAGATAAACATGTAAAGAGTTTAGCATAGTGAATGGTACTTAGTCAAGCAGTACCAAGCCCTCAAAATTGTGTAGCTATTATTTTATTAATATTAAGTATAAGCACAAGCAAAGCATTTAAAAAAATACTCCCCCCCCCAATACACACGCATACCTAAACACACACACACTCTCTCTCTATGCACATGATGTGGGAAGAATGATCAGAATCCAGATAAGCTGGAAAATGGGAAAAAAGGCCCAAAGCTGGAGAACCACAGAGAGGAACCTTGAAGATTGTATAAGCACAAGCAAAGCATTTAAAAAAATACTCCCCCACCCCCAATACACACGCATACCTAAACACACACACTCTCTCTCTCTATGCACATGATGTGGGAAGAATGATCAGAATCCAGAAAAGCTGGAAAATGGGAAAAAAGGCCCAAAGCTGGAGAACCACAGAGAGGAACCTTGAAGATTTCTGTGTAAAGTCCTGGCCTCAAGATCGAAGTTTGCTTTCTCAGAACCACTAAATCTAGAGAGAGAGTGATGGAATACATTAAATTATAGGGCTTACACAGAAAACAGAAGATATAACTGTGGCTAATATTTCAAATCCAAGAGCAAAAGCCTCTCTTTGAATCTTCGCTATGTTCTTGGTTTTGAGCCACAGAGTAAAAATTTCAGGACCAATATCTGAAATTTTTCATTCAACTTTGAAGAAACAAACTGATTTGACAGCACTCATGAAACTTACTGCTTCTGTTCTGCATTTTTATGGTGCTTTTCACGGAATATGTTGAATGCCTGTACCATCACAGGTCTATACCCCATCACCACTATCAGTGAGTATTATGAAAACTCTCTTTCTCTTCTCCTGTTGAGAAAGGAAACCTTATTTTGCCCATAAACCCATCCACACCACCTTCACTTTTGGAATATTCCGCCAATGAACTTTTATTTGGAGGCCAAACCATGTCATGCTCTGTTTTGCCTAAGTGGCTCTCTCAACTGAACAGGAAATTACAATTATTTATGTACTCTAGACTATCTTACTGTGAGAGTACTTCCAAAAGTTCTGGAAAAAATAGAATTAAAAGATAATATGAATCTATCCATGAACTTTTTGAAGTACCCTCATACTCTTTACTTCCTAAACACCCTCCCCCTGATACAAAACCAGTTGGATTACTTAAAAGGTTATTTTCCAAAAAGTTATAAACCAAAATGTTAACTTTGATCATCTTTAGATGATGTGATTATACATGATTTTAACTTTCTTCTTTATTTCACCAGCAAACAGGCATGGCTATAATAACTAAAAAGTTATGGCTGGACATTTCCCATTATAAAACAGAAAGGTTTATATCTAATGGTCACAATACCCAAAGATTAATATTTTCACTGATCATATTAATAAAATAAAACTCTACCATAAACTATTAGGTGTATTTATTCATTTGGTAATACTTCTGGAGGGCCCATTAACTGACAAGCAGTGTGCTGAAGAGAACAGCATGCCTGTCCCACAGAAGCTGAGATTATAGAAGAGATCCACAGCCACAGGTGAGTCCCATGAAACATTGCAGGTGCTGTGCCAGAGTGTGCACAAGGGAGTACAGCTGGAGCACCAAGGACTGGGTGGCCAACTTCTAATGGGGACTGGGTTAGATGGAACAACAGTATGAAAAGGTCTCTTCAAAAAGATGACATCTGAGCTCAGTCCAGAAAGATGAGTATGTGTTCTTCTGGTACAGGGGAAGGCATGGAGACGTGAAACAGTAAGATGCTTTCGGTTTGCTTCTGCTCCTTCAGGCAGCAGGAGAGGAAGGCAGAGTACTATAGGTACAGCTCTTAAGGAGAATGGAAATTATCCCATAAACTACAGAAGGTTACTAAGACTCACACATAAAGAGGTACACTTTCATTTCCATGTAACAAAAATCGACCATATCAAGCACATCTCCTGAGTAGTGTAAAAAGAAAAACATATCACAAATACCAGCTCTTCATTCATTTACTTTTTTTTTTTTTTTTTTAAATAAGATGACCGGTAAGGAGATCTTAACCCTTGACTTGGTGTTGTATCACAAATACCAGCTCTTCATTCATTTACTATTTTTTTTTTTTTTTAAATAAGATGACCGGTAAGGAGATCTTAACCCTTGACTTGGTGTTGACAGCATCACGCTCTCTGAAGTGAGCTAACCGGCCATCCCTATACAGGGATCCAAACCTGTGGCCTTGGTGTTATCAGCACTACACTCTCTCAAGTGAGCCACGGGCTGGCCCCTTCATTCATTTACTATTAAAGTCTTCTACAAACCTCACAGCTCCCAAAAGCTCTAACTGCATTCCACTCAAATTCAGCTAGAGTTCTGAAGACAATGTAGATGATCTATTTTTTACTTTTAAACTATAGGAAGAGTATCCAAATTTGAAAAGAACTTCACAACATGAAACAAATACAGTTATCGTGATATTATCCCATAGTTCATCATGAACACTCTGATGGCTTAAAAATTACTTCTAGCTACAGTGCATGACCAAAATAAACGTGACAATTCAGAGGAAACAAAACACAAAATAAATGAAAAGATCTATTATATTTCAAGTATGTATGGATTTCCTGTCTCTTTCACATTTTTGGCAGCCATGTACCGTATCACACAGTACTTTTGCATACTACATCAACAATAATCTCTTTTCTGGCTTTAGAAAAATTGGGCATCTCTCTAAAATACCAACAGCTCTCCAATTAATAATATAAAACAGCAATCTGATTAAGAATCATCACCCCACTAACAAAGTACCTTTGTCATAAATAAACCCTCCCTTTAAGACTATCCAAATACATACCAAATCTTCAAACCTCCCTTTCAGAATATCAAACATCCCTCCTTTTCTTCACTAACCCTCCTGTGCTTCCTATTCTCATTCCCAAAATTCCCTCTGGCTGTACTGCTTTGTCACTGACACAAGAAGCATAAAGATGGCTGATTTATTTTCTCCTCTCTTTAGAGTGAACTGGGGTCTAGAGAGCTAACACATAACTTACTGCCCATTACATCGCCCCCCACCATAAGCACCATCTCCCCCAAACTGTTGTCTGAGGCTGTGTTCCCTTCTTTTTCATTTGATGGCACTGATCATCATCATCACCACCAGAATGACCATTAATTGGACACCTATCATGCAGCAGACCCTCAGCCAGACATTTAAATAGATTCATTCATTTCATCTTCACTATCATTCAGTAAGGTCAATATATGATCCCTATGTTACAGATGGAGAAACCAAGCCTTGAAGAAACTGAGGCATGGGGAGGTGTAGTAAACTGGCAATTAGTGAGCAACATACCCAGGATTCAAACCCAGGTCCATGAGATTCAAACCCTGGTTGGTCACACTTAATTCTACTCAGAACTAGCAAATTGAACAAGAGAAATTGTCCTATTCATGTATATTGGAAAATGGAAAGACTGATATTCAAAGTCAGAAATCAACAGTGCCTAGAGAGTATACAACCACCCTAAAGGAAAAAGAAATGGAGAGAAAGAGTTGGGAGGCAGATTCTTTGTTTCTCATGGTTGATAAAGGTTATAGTAGCCCCTGCTGCTGAGGCTGTGTCCCCCACACCACCCTATCGATGACTCCCAGGGCTCCTTGGTCAGGGAGAGTCAGTCTGAGGTCAGGGAAAGGCAGCTCATGAGAAAACCCTGTGAAAACATCAGGAGTAACCGCTCTGCAGGCTAGAACCTAAGCAAGAGGTTAGTAAAATTGCTAAGGAAACATACTCCTTTTATGGTACTTGTGAGTCAGTCAAATGAATGCGATAAGTTTCAGGATGTTTAAAAAAAAGTGTAAACTACAGACACCTTAATGATCATGAAGTACGATTATCGGGAAATGAGATTTCCAAGTGTGACATGGGGAAGGGAGGCCCAGGATGGGGCCAAACTGCATGTAATGGAGACTTCTCAACTCCAAATGCAGTCTGATCACTACCCACCCACAAAGATGGACACTTAGGATTAAAATAATGCAAAAAGAAGCCTCAGAAACAGCCCTCTAAAAACAACCACATGAGACCCAGAATAAATGTTTACTGAATGATCAATCAATCCAAGGCAACGATTCTTGTCTTGCACTTAATAATCACAGTAGAGGAAAAGAAGGCAAAGTTACACAGGGGTGCATGCATGCACATGTGCAGGTAAGCACATGCATGTGTGTGTTTAAGGCTGTGGACCAATGGTTCTCATCCTTGCTACCTATAATGTGGTCAGTGGCCCAGCAGTGGGGCATCATTTGAGACCTTGTTAGAAATGCAGAATATTAGGCCCTACCCCAAATGTACAGAATCAGCACTTAACGAGTTCCCCAAGTGATTAGTATGCATATTAAAGTTTGAGAAACACTGGCCTAGGTCTATGAAACACATTCAAAGCAAGTTGGATAAAGAAAAGGTAATAAACCAAAGAAAGGTGATGAATATCTACTATGTACTAGATATGGTATTAGGCATTTTACATGGGTAAAAGAAATAATAGAGTGAGACAGGATGAATGGTGTCAACATCCATCATATGATGCATCAAAGAGATTCAGAAAACATGCAATACTCTTATGATTTGGAGAAGTATGGTGAAGGCAACCAAGTGGAAAGATAGCAATTTTTGACAGTCCTCATATCAATATCAGTCACCAAACAACAGAATGTACCTATTTGCATTGTCACTAAAAGATCCTAACCCAGTCGTTAGATAAAGGAGAAAAGCTGGAATCATGTTAAATTCCAAATAAAACCACCAGAACACATTTAGGAGGAACTAGTTCTCCCAAACAGCTCCAGTCAGAGGTAAAAAGCTCACAACTCACCATAAAAAAACAGCTGGAGGACTCAGCAACAACTGAGGTACAACTGACAAAGATAGTTGCTGAGCTCACAGGTAACAGTGCACTGATGGTTTTGGTCCAGCAACAAGGACAAAGGAATGTCTTCCCAGTTGAATTGCTTACTTCTGTTGGCCAAACCAGCCTTCAATAAAACATCATTTATTAAATAGCACTCAACTAAAAATTAACACAGTAAGTGGACTATTATGGGGTTTCCCTCTTACTGTGAGGAATCTGAGAAATGTTAAAGATTTTTTTTTTATAGCCAATGCAAACAAAATGCACAGCTTGTCTGCTTATCAAAGTCCACAATTTAGTACCAGACTAGGAAAAGCCCACAAGGTTTCCATTATGAAATCACTGGCTCTTAAAAACAAGCAAACAAAAAGTTATATTAAAAGTTATACTTTTGGGCCGGCCCAGTGGCACCGAGGGTTGCGATCCCGTTACCGGTCAGGAAGCAAACTAAAAGTTATACTTTTGGGCCGGCCCAGTGGCACCGAGGGTTGCGATCCCGTTACCGGTCAGTAAAAAAGACAAAAAGGAATTTATAAAAAAAAAAAAAGTTATACTTTTGGGCCGGCCCAGTGGCACCGAGGGTTGCGATCCCGTTACCGGTCAGTAAAAAAGACAAAAAGGAATTTATAAAAAAAAAAAAAGTTATACTTTTGGGCCGGCCCAGTGGCACCGAGGGTTGCGATCCCGTTACCGGTCAGTAAAAAAGACAAAAAGGAATTTATAAAAAAAAAAAAAGTTATACTTTTGCAGAAAAATCACTCAGATGGAAGCTACCAGCAACTAAATATATGGCAGCAAACTTTGCTCATAAGCCCAGCTCCAGGGAAATGATTCGGTGGTTAGGGCATTCCCCACTCCCCAAAAGGCTGTCCTTGTACTGGGGGGAGGCAGGTAGTCATGACAGGTCTGCTTTTCCTGCTGGCTTTCAGACCAGGGGTAATGGAAAGAGAATGAAGCTTGAGGATCAAGAGAAGAGAGTTTAAATCCCAGCTCTACCATTTATACTAAAGCTATTTGACTCTACACAGTTCCTACAATTTACTGATCAGTTAATAACAACTACATCAAATGCAGCCAGCATCAGAAAATTTTACAAAGTCAAAGGAAAGAGAAAGATATCCTGACTCCCATAAAAGGCAAAGAACAACAGAAATACAAAAATATCCTCCTTTTTCCTCGAGATGCTATAGCCCCAAGCCTCTCATGGCAGAGGCTCTAGGTTCTGCTCCTTCTCCACTGGAATCATCTAGAAATGAGAGCCACTAGAGAATGCCTCTCTATGCCCCATCTCTTCTCTTCAGGGTCAAGGTCTCCCCAGGGCACAGCTAATCAGATCAAGCACTGTCCAGAACTGATGCACCAATAAGAAAAGCTTAGATGCCAGTCAATATTCTCAAGCAATATATATGCACATTTGTTCATTCTAGACCTGTGATCCAGTTGTTTATAGGACTGATGCTGGGCTGAGAGTAGACAAACTGGGAGTCTCTAGCCTAAGGAACTCAGGTAACGGAAAAAAAGACACACAATGCAATGCATATGGGCACCCTACTATAACTGCTTGGAACTGACCCCAAACAAGGGTAAAGCCAGCCAGGCCAGCACTCAGGGCACAAATGTAAATGGAGCACCAAAATATACTTTTAACTAGATGGATAAAAATAAATATCATAGTATTCTCCCTGAGAGGAGTTCTAAATGTACCTGGAAGGAATATAGTAATAATTTCTCAGTATAAGATGGTGACAGCAATGTGGGGCATGGCATGTCAGATTAACAACATACATCACTAAATGGCCATCTCCAAGAAATGTGAGTTCAGTCACCTGCAGAGCCCTTGTTTAGCTAAGTGGGGTATGCAAGTCTAGGGCCAGAGAAGAATTGCTTGGGAGAGGAGAGGGGAGGTGGAGTCCTGGTAACCAGCAGGTCTCCTTCTCTGAGGCCCCAGTTCCTAAATAAATATATCACTTTGAGGGGGCCACTAGTCTTACACTGATCCTCACTTGGAAAAACAGGCACCTGAATGACTATTATATTCACTTGACAAACACTTAATAAGCCACAAATGCTCATTAAATAGTCCAAGTAACCAGAATAAGCAAGAACCAGCAAGACACAGTTATCACGTAGTTTTAGTCTAGTTTTAGTCTAGACAAAGATGAGCCTGTAAACCAGCAACAAAGATGCAGGGTGGTGGGTGCCTTAAAGTTCATCTATGGCACAGGTTTGGGTATCAAAGAAGGCTTCACTGAGAGGGATCATAAGGTGTTAGAGATAGAATGGGCTTTGTAGAGATATTGTGCCATCCTTTCTTTTTATCAGACGGAGGCTAAAACTTAACACTGCCTTCTTCTGTGGTTTATACCTACAATATCTGTCAATGAAAGGAATAATTTCAGATGAGAAAAAGGAGTGGAGGGATGATCTCATGGCAGATCACTGAGAGGAGGGAGTCAAAAAGGGAAGACGGCAAGGAAGGGCACATTGGTGCCATTACAATAATGCCATGCAGAACAGAATAGAGTCACACAGTGGAAATTTTGAAATTCTATACTGAAAATCTCCAGAAAAACTGGAACATCCAACATTTCATCTCACAGGTGACTGTCAAGTTTCTGAAGAAACTGCTAACTCAATTCCTAATTTATTTTCATTCTGTAAACAACCCTTGCAAAACAATCACCAGAAGGGATCCTACTCCACTACACCCTAGTCCTTCTGTTTTCAAATTCTTTGTCTTAACTGAAGTTACATGTATCACAAAAAAATGCTATGCCTCAAGGAAGACAAGCTGAAACCACTAGATCTACAGAAATAAAAGGTCCTCTGGTGTAAAGTCAAAGTGACTACAATGCCCAGTGTCCCCTCAATCAGAGAAACAGCCCTAATGTTCTTCACCCAGGGTGGGCACTGGGACCAGGGCAGACATCTGATTCACAGGAGGTCCCTCCACTGGCTGGCCAGTGACCTTGATGTGACCTACTGTGGAGGCTCTGCCTATAGAGCCATGGCTCTCAAACTTCTTGGTTGCAGGACCCCTTTACATCTTAAAAAATTAGACGATCCCAAAGAGGTTTGTTGTTGTTCTTTTAAAATGGGTTGTATCTATTAATATTTGCTGTAAATAGAAATTAAACCGAGAAAATTTCCAAACTCAAGAACACACCTTTAAACAAGCTGTCAGAGGATGACACTATCATACACATCTTATAGCCTCTGGAAAAGTCTTCTACACATTTATGAGAGAATAAGAGTGAAAAGGGCAAATAATGTCTTGACATTATTATGAAAATAGTTTTGACCTCTCAGAGCCCCTGGAGGGGACTTGAGACCCTGACAGAGAAGCACACATCATACTTTGAGTACCTCTACAATAGGGGCAATGACGAATAGCTAAGCCAGTCAGAGACACTCACTCCAGCTTTAAAGTTTGGTTTGGCATCTACTTATTTACAACTATCATCTTAACTCCAATTGAATGGTGCATGCTTCAAATAAGATTATATATAGGAATATCAATTGATATAATTCCTATATTAACTGGCAAGTCTGCTGGTCTCCTGTACCAATCACACCTGCCTCTGATTCCTCACTGATGGTCAGTGCAACATGTTTTTTCAGATATGAGTCTCCAGTGTAATGAAAATGAATGCACTACACAAAGAGAACCCTTGTTATAAATTATAAATTCTGAAGGCTAATTAAGCATGCTAGTCCTCTCCAAATAATCATATCCTAACATACCCATGAAAATTAACAACAAAAAAGCTTGCTATATATAATCCTATCAGGAAATAAAAATTGGGTGTGTATGGAGGGGGGTGAAGGGAGAGGTTTCCTACCATCCCTTGAAAATTAAAGTATTAAGGCTGGCCAAACCTCATCCACAGCTTCTCGAAAAGCTTCCGTAACACACCTATTTTAGAGCATTTCTTTTGCTTTTTATAATAATCTTTTAATTTTCCTCTATCCTCAACCTGAAATCTCACCCATTCATCAAAACATTCTCTCTTCTAAATTAGAACAGAGAGTAGCAAGTGGCCAGATTTGGTAACATCACCCCCCCTTTGATCCTATAATCTAATCTACACATAAAATAGTGAGAACCAGTTTCCCATGGGGATAGTCTAAGTTTATAACTATCATTTATATCAAGCACTGTAGGGAAAATATAGGAAAATGGTCAGGGCCCCTCAGATGTTCAGAATCTTGCCAAGCATTTGCTGTAAAAATCCACATGTGCCCAGGTGTTCCTTGGTTACTATCTAATGTAAATGCATATGGGCACCCAGGCATCCTAGGTTATGGACCTAAGTATAAAGGACTAATGGCACTGATACACAGCACTTCTCGGGATGCTCCAGGAGGCCACTAAGGTGGCTGCTCCTAGCTCTGAATAAAGCCTATTAATTTTTTACCCATGGCTCCCAGGATCTTTTCCTAGTACCTAGCTCGTGGACCTGAGTATGAAGGGTTTGTGACCCAGTCTGTACAATGGGCTTGAGGGGTCTGTGAGCCCTAGCCCTAGCTTGACAAGCACTTACTATACACCAATGTAGAGTGTAAGATGTCTAATAGCCATTACCTCATTTTAACCTCACAACAATGCTTTAAATACATATTATGCTCATTTTGCAGATGAAGAAGCAGATTCAGAGGGATGAAGTGGCTTGCTCTAGACCACACATCTAGGCAGTGGGAAATAAGACGATCTAAGGACTCATGATGCTTCACATTGCATTAGCTCACCTCCCTCTCCCAACAGACCCATGCAATAGTACAGTATAAATACTGTGGTTGAGAATAAAGTACACATTTATAGGTGATACAGGGTGCAGGTGCTGAAGGCACAGAGAAGTTAAGTAACTTGCCCAAAATAGCAGTTAGGTAATGTCTTGCTAAGGGTTAGGGCAATTGTAGGAATCCTGCCTACATAGCTAATTGTATTGCTAAGGGCCAGGACTAGGGGTTAGGGCCCACAGACCCTTCAAACCCATTATACAGACTGAGTCACAGACCCCTCACATGCCTAGCTGGCTCACCAGACCCCTCACTTGCCAGGCTGGCTCACCAGACCCCTCACATGCAGGTCCACAAACTAGGTAATTGGGAAAGATCCTGGGAACCATTGGCAGACAACATGAGCTCAGTCTTCAGCTTCCTCAGTAGCAGCAGCAGTTTACAGCAGCCTCCAGCAGCAGGGGCAGTGGCCTCCCTGATGGTCCCAGGGGCCCTGGCCGCAACAGCCTCCAGCAGCAGTAGAGGTCCCCCTGGGGTATCCTGGGGGCAAGGGACACTGTGGATCAGAGCCACTTGTCCTTTATACTTAAGTCCAATAACTCAGGAACACTTGGGTGGAATCCCACAACCCAGGAACACCTGGATGCACATGCGCAATTACATTAGACAATAACCAAGGAACACCTGGGCACATGTGCATATTTACCTGAAATGCTCGGCAAAATTCTGAACCCCTCAAGGGATCCTGACCATTTATCATCATTTTCCCTACAGGTAAGCAGTAGCAGCAGGCATTGAACAGTACCTACCTTAAATGGTGGTTGTGAGGTTTAAATCAGTGGATGCAGTTAACTACCTGACATACAACAAACACTCAAAAATTAGCTACTACAATTAAAGTATTCTGCATATAGAAAGTGGCCTACAAAGTGTACCCAGCACCAGCAATAGAAGGTGTATGTCAGGGAAATAAAGAGGGGGCCCTTATCTCAGGGCTCAAACACAAAACAAAATCAATTACTTAAAACATAAAACACAATGTTGATGATCAGTAAGTGTTTAAATCAATAAAAGCACTAATTTAAAGAGATCCATCTGGTCCTGTGCCCTGAAGGTCAATGGGCAGCTGCTATAAACTCAAGGCTAATGAGAAATCTCAATGATCTGGAAAATGAGGTGGTAGACCTCCATGATCTCAAAGGCTCCCTCCCTGTAGTTCTAAAATTCCAAGATGACATTATTTCTCTTGAAATCTTCCAAGTCCTGAAATTCCTCTCCCTTCTCCTCCTGATCAGTCCTATAGACAATACTTCTCCCAGATTCTCCTTATCCTCAATTCTACCATATACAGAGCAAGGCTCACGATGCCTAAATTCTTCAAGGCTCCACATGCACATGCATATGCCTGTTCATATGTTCATCCAAATGGAGTTCATTCTATTGAGTTCCAGCCTTTGAGAATAAATAGATGAGTAAGTCAAAGTCCTGTCCTCAAACCAGTAATGTGATAGGTTTGGAACCCACATTTAAACACAGTGGGTTCTACATGAAGAAAAGAATGAAAGGAATCATTGGAGAAGAGAATGACCCCAAATAATTCTGTATTCCAAGGATCCTAACAACTGTGAGAAAGAATGGGTGTCTACAAGGCAAAGGGGAAGTTCCCATGGAATGAAAAAACGACCCAGGTATTCTCTAAGAGGTAGAAAAACTAACATAGCAATTTAGCCTACAAAAGAGCCAAACAAGGTTAAGCCCTCAGGAAGCAACCACTGCTGCTTCAGAAATAAACACAAATTAATTCACCCTGGGTAACAATTTATGTTGTGTGTGGAACAAATCCCTCTATCTTCCTTCAGACTATAACCTTTCTAGGCAAAAGGGCACAAGCAGAAATTAAATATGTGATTTGTGGTATTCATATTCTGGTACCCAATGCATAAAATGTATATGTATTTTTTATAAATATAAATTTTAAAATGTTCATTCCACATCTACTTTTTAAAAACAGGCTATAATATCTAAGGCAGCAGTGTAACACAGAGGAGTCAACAGACCTGGTTTGAAACTTAGCTCTACCATATAACAGTTGTGCAACTTGGGCATTTACTGATTTTCTCTAAGCATCTACTCTCTCCCTATAAAATGGAGAAAACTTTGCAGAGCTTTTTTAAAGAATATAAATATTTCATAAAGATCTTAGCAAAGTACTAAGCTCAAAAAAGGAAGCTTTATAAATTGAGTCTAGGGCCAGCCTGTGGCTCACTTGGGAGAGTGTGGTGCTGATAACACCAAGGCCACAGGTTCGGATCTCTACATAGGGATGGCTGGTTAGCCCACTCAGGAGAGCGTGGTGCTGAGAACACCAAGTCAAGGGTTAAGATCCCCTTACTGGTCATCTTTGAAAAAAAAAAAAAATTGAGGCTATTATAATATAATGGCTCCTGAACAATTCTTAAGACTGCTCAATCACTGCAATGGATGTTGAAACATTTCCAGTAAGCTTCATAGTAAGTAATTAAAAACTAGGTTTTTGTTTTTCTTTTTGGGGGATGGGGGAAAGTGGAATGTGGTTTTTTGACTAATATTTAATGTGATTTAGTAATGCCATGTGGCTGTGGTGGTGCAAAATGATCAAATTAAGCCACTAAGTCAAGTGACATGACCCTAAAGATGAACTGACAGCTGTGGAGTAAAACACACCTACCACCCACAGCATGCCTGGATGGGTGCAGGGCACCAGGAAGTCCACCCTGTTCCCCAAAATGGATGTATGGCTCAAGTGTCACAATGTCAAACTTCTGTCCATTACTCATGCTCATTTCTAGTAAGCCTGGGTAAGGCGCCCACAGTGTCCAAGCACATGAGTAGACTTGACAAAGCATCAGTTGTGGGATCTTGGGCAAGAATGGCAAGCAGCACAGTTAAGAGCAGAGACTTAGAAAGCAGGAAATAAGATAGGAAATTTCCTATTGCCAAGCCTCAAGCCTCTCATCTGAAAATTCAAATACTACTTACGTTATGGATTTGTTGTGAGGATTTGTAAAACGCTGCCCAGAGAATCCACCTGATGGAGCTGATACAAAGATTCAATAATACAATATATTTAATTTAACTGCGCAGCCCAGTGCTGGACACACACTTGGTGACCAAGATTCAGTCATCAATGGTTCACTAATAGTCTTTAGGAAAGTCTTTGCACCCAGAAGGAAAACAGGCAATGCAGTTATTTATGTAATTACTTATTAACAAATAAGAAGTAAGCAGGCAGCAAGAAACCAAAGTCAAACTAGAAGACTCAGGGAACACAGCACTGTTCTGTAAGGGCTCAGTGACCAAGATATGAGAAGAAGACAGTCAGCTACCCTGTAAGGGGGGAAGGGATCTCCATGCCCAGAACCTCAAACTACCTCCCAATTTCTTCCCCACGATACCTGAAATCCATCATTCTGTTGGGTCAGGGCACTGTGCACTGCTAGAAGTACATATAACTCTGGGAGGGGTAAGCTACTGTAATGCCTCATCAGGCATTTAATACCTTTGAGTGGATCACCAGTGAGATTTTCTTCCAAGAGAGTTAGCTGAAAGAAGACTTTGGAAAGAAAGTTACTGGTCCTAAGCTACGGCATTCACGGTGAGGTGGGGAAGAGAATGTCTTGGGACCCTAAGGGGAAGCAAGAAGTCTTACAGGGGCAAGGATAATGAAGTAAGGCACTAAACAGGCAAGGATAACACGAATTATGTAAAGACCACAGGCCTTAAAGACACAAACTCCAGATTCCCCACTGACTGCATACCTTAGTCAAGTCACGGCTTTTCTCTATGCTCAGTTTTCTCATTTGTAAAGTAAAGTTACCTTCCAGATTATCTGAAGATTCTATAAGGTACCACATGTAAAGTACTGAGCATGGAACCCAGCACATTCTCCCAAGAGTGAACCTTAACTTAAGTCCATTCTAAGCTGAAATCCCACTGGGAAAGATGCTCCAGAAAGCTGCTGCTTGGACTCTTTAGGGAAGCAGGCGCCCAACACATTCAGAGGCAATCTCAGACATAAGAGGGCCTCTCTGGAACTTGTGGAAATGAGAAAGCAGCCCTAGAAAAGCAACAGTAATTGTTACAAACCCAAAATGTAACAAATTTACATAACAAAGTGATGGGGCTGTCTAGTTAAAGGCCAGCTCAAAGACAAAAAGTCAAATACAACTTGGCATTTTAAAAAAATGATGTGCCAACCCTCAAAAAAGACAAGTTAAAGTTGTTTTTGGCACCCTCTCCTGGTCCTCTTCTCCTTCCCTCAAATATCTCACCATGCCTGCCAAACATCTAGAAGATCCCCCTCTCTAAAAATACCTACTTGTCTACTTCCCAAGTGGGGAACAACCCAGCTAACTCATTCACAACCATGTGTGAATGATGTGGCAGTACTGTTGGGTCTGTAAAAGGTATTTACTAATCCAAAGGGGTTTCTCAGCTGGAGAAATGTCCTGTGGACTTAGTAATTGGGACTGAAAATGTTCAGGCAGCAAGGGAGAAAGAAGAAGGAGCTAGCTATGTGAGGCCAGGCTACACCCAGGCTAGAAGCTGGCCACTTCTGGTCTTCTACACATTTCCCCTTTTCATAGTGAATGCTGTTTCTTTATTTCTGAGGCCATGACAGAAAGGCCTTAATAAACTTATTTCCATGGTCAGCAGGAATTTCAGAAGAAAGGCTGTATGAGGCAGATAAATAAGTCACCACAAAGGGGGCCAGGGGCTGATAAGGCAGAGCTGCCACTTCTTAACACTGAGATGACATTGGCTTTCATTTCTCCATTCCACTAAACAGACAGTCTAACAACACCCACACACTCCTTTTCCCCTTCACTATTCACCTGAAAATAGCTCATAATGCACCAACACACACTCACGCACGTACACATGCAGGCACAAGGGCAACAGCACACTCAGTGTCCAATTTTTTCCTTTAAAGAAACTTTCAAATCAAGGCCTCGCGCAAAGCTGTCCCTGTGTGGAGAAAAGTACTTTCACACGCTGACCAGGCCAGAGGTGTAATGTGGCACATACAACCTCGCTGGTTGAACAACTTGCCAATATGACAATTATATCAGAAATTTATGTTTTAATACCAAGATCAAGTGTTCAGTTCCCCCTACAGGCCAGCCACCAAAACAAACAAACAAATACTAGGCTGACCAGGCTAGAGGTGTAATGTGGCACATACAACCTCGCTGGTTGAACAACTTGCCAATATGACAATTATATCAGAAATTTATGTTTTAACACCAAGATCAAGTGTTCAGTTCCCCCTACAGGCCAGCCACCAAAACAAACAAACAAATACTACCAAATGAAAAAAAAGAAGTTTATGAATACACCTGGTCTTTGACTCAATAATTCCACTTTTAGGAATCTATCAACACTCGTGTGGAAAATGACAGGTGTATACAAATATTCACTGCTTTGATGTAAACAACAGGTCCTTCTTTGGGGCAATGCCAATCCAACTATTTAAAACACACAAACCCCTTAGGAGCAACTTAAGGGATGGAGAGAAATATCACGGCTTTCTAAATGTTACTGAGTACTTTTTAATGATATAGAAATGCTGACGATGTGTTAAACGAAAATAAGCAGGATATAGATATACCTAGAAGGAACACCTGAAGTTACTTAGTGGCTACCTCTGATTAGTGAGATTATAGGTAACTTTTAAGTTTTCTTTGTCATACTTTTTATTGTTTCCTACAAAGGGAATACATTCTTCTTATTCTTTAGTAAGAAAAAATTATTAGTAACAAAAGTATGTTAAGAGTAGGCTGTAGCACAAGTCAAATGACAGCACTGGGATGCAATCAACACCATCCACACTGTGGGAAATTCTAAGGGACAAACAACCAGTTTCTTCAACAAATAAACTGCGAGGGGGGAAAAAAGAGGGGGGAAAGCCACAGAGGAAAAGAAATTAAAAACATACGCCCACCAGTTTCAACGTAGGAATCTTATTTGGATCTTGACTTGAACAAACCTTTTAAAAAGACGACAAATGGGGAAATTGACTTAATATTTAATAATATTGAGGAAATGTTTTTTTCAGATGTGATAATGGTATTATGACTCAGGTTTGTTTTTTCAAGTCCTTATCTTTTAGAGATACATATTGAAATATTTATAGATGGAATAAAATAATATCTGGGATTGCTTAAAAAAAACTGGGGTGGGGGGGTCAGGGGGACACACAGAGATGAAAACAAGATTGGCCAAAAGCAGAAAACTGTTTAAGCTGGGTGACAGTTAATATGGAGATTCATACTAGTTTCTCTGCTTTTGTATATGTGTAAAAATTTAAGTTAAAAATAAAGAAAAAAATGCCCATAGTAAAAAAAAAAACACTTGAAAGACTGAGCTACTAAGGGAAAAAAGGACTATAAAATGTATGAGGTATGGAGAGAAAGGGGGATCTAATAATGCAAAGTATCACAAAATTATCCAATAATAAATACCATTTTTTTAATTCTAAAGGTATTCTTTAAGTTACAAATTACTTGACAGAACATCTCCCACTGCACAGGTCAGTCTGTCTCAGATGGTGAACTACTGGGAAGGGAGAGGTATGAGACTGGTAGGCAGAACTGACTTCAAGTCTCATCATGCTTTTTCAGTCGAGTGACTTTTGACAAATCATTTTAACTTTTTGAACCTCAGTTTCCTCATCTGTCTCATGAGGAAATGGTGGCTTTGTTGCCTAACAAAGTGCTATGTGGATGAAAAAAGACAATATATTATAATAGAGTACAAAAATATTGGGGCCGGCCCGGTGGCGCACTGCATAGTGCGCCGCTTGGGAAGCGCCGCGGCGCTCCCGCCCGAGGGTTCGGATCCCACATACAGACTGGTTCCCGCTCACTGGCTGAGCAAGGCGCAGGAGCAACAGCGAGGGTTGCAATCCCGTTGCCAGTCCCCGGTCCGGTACGGGGGCAACACTGAGGGTTGTGATCCGTTGCCGGACATGGAAAAAAGACAAAAGACAAAAAAAAAAAAAAAAAAAAATATTGGA
>NW_007728893.1:113514-123612 GCF_000696425.1 Galeopterus variegatus
AAGAAAAAAAAAAAAAAAAAAAAAAAAAAAAAAAAAAAAAATATTGGAGAGTAACCCAGGACACAATTGCTCATAAAATCATATGGTTTCACTACTTACAGTCCATAAAGAAAAATCAAAGAGGTGAACTCTTTTTGAAAGTACCAATTCTCTCATTAATCCCTTATACCATATCATGAATTGGCTGCCCTAGATGACTGATGTAAATTATCTACATTTAAATGCCTCCTACTCAACTTAAAGGGGGGTGGGGGGTGGGGAGGGGATGCTTTCCTTTTCCACTGACAGATGTGTATCTTGTTTCTGTGTGTATATGTGTGTTTGTTTCCACTAAGAAAGTAAATGCTAACCAGACTCGCTTCCGTTTATCTGCACTATGCAGCTAAATCACTAACAATAAAAGCAAGGCAGGATGGCTACAGGGAGGGTGTGGACTATGAGCCGAGCAGACCTAGGTTTGATTCCTGGCTCTATCATGTACTAGCTGAGTGATATGAAAGTTAGAAATAATATATGTAAAGAAGTCAGTACAGAAGTGGCACTCAAAAAGTGAGAGCTACCACTGTTTCTGGTATTACTAACCCAACAAAAGACTGCCGGTTGCAGATACCAAGAGGGCAGACCAAGAATTTGGCTCAGCATTCAGGTGTGCTATGAATCTGTTGCACAACCTTCAAGAAATTTAATAATTATGGGCTTTTCCAACTGCTGTATGCAATCAGTAGACACATAACTAAAGTCCAGAAAGATAAACTTAGCAGTATTTGGAAAACTTTTACCAGATCTGCCTTCAAGAATTATAAATCAAATGTAGATTTGCGATATTCTTCATAATCTTAGTCAAATATCTGAGTGCCAACTAGATTTAAAAAAAAAAAAAAAAAAAAAGGAGTGGGATCTCCCTGGCCAAGATACTTAAAATCTACTGAAAGTGAAGATGTGTGAACTCAAATAAGAACACAATTTATTTCATTAGTTTATCATTGACAAAATTATCCTAAAATAGTGGGGGGAAAAAAATCCTACTTTCATGGCCATCCAGTTGGTATTTAATATCCTACCAAGAAGATCTTTTACAAGTCCAACCTAAATATCTGTTTCAGCAGAAGCCTATTTCCTGTTTGTTCTATTTCACTAGCATTTCATTCATATATATGTGGCATATTTTCTTGAGGATGAGTCTGAGGTAGAAAGAACACGGGTTGGGCTGAATCCTTTCTAAGCCTAGTTCATTATCTGTAAAATGGGGACACAGCATCCACCCCACAGAGCTATTGGAAGGGTTAAATTAAGTGAGAGGATATGCACAGAGCATCTAGCACAGTGCCTGGCCCAGAGTAGGTGCTTAATTGTAAATTTGCGGATTCCTAATTTGTTCAAACTCTTATACACAAAATGCAGAAGCCTTGGGATGGTGACAGCATTATTTGAGTTGGCACCATTTTATTTACTGGGAGGCAGTGCATTCACACTTGCATTGCTATGAAAAATATTATTATTATTAAAGCAGCAGCAGCTGCTGGGCCAGCAGTGAATGCTTATTTTGATTTGCACTTTGTGGAAATAAGGAGTATCTACTTTATGTAAACGCTATTAATGTGAATAAACATTACAAGGAAAAGGAAATGGGCTTCATTAAAAAAAAAATGATTAATGAAACATAAAGGAAGGCTCCCCACATTCCAAAACAACGAAAACACTCAAATTTTATTTTGTGTGTAACTGCACAGTGAAGAAAACTCAGTGGAAGGAAAGCTGTTGGACCGCATCACGTCTTTAAGCAGTCTGTTATTTGACACTGGGAGAAAGCCAATCAAACTAGAAATTTTCCCAAAGAGAGCCTAGTTGCCCTGCCTAATCTTTAATCCATTCTGGGTATCTATGGAGAGATTATCCAAACAGCACCATGTCATCACTTTGGATTTAATGGCAATGGAATGTATCTTCTCTGCCCGCACCCTGTGTGGAATGTTGGTCTTTCTTGAACACATCAGCAAAGCTAAAAAGGCAGCACAGTGCTCTGACCACAGCTCTTCAAAGCATCCCAAATGAATACGGAGCAGAAGGGGTCAAGGGGAGGTTAAGAACTGCAGAGGGAAGGCCAGAGAAACTAACAACTTCCAAGTACTACTGGGTGCCAGGCATTTACCAGTCTTACATTACTTACTGGTTCTCCCAATAATCCTGTAAGGTACTGCTGTCTTCATTTAACTTTCACTTCAATGAAAAATGAATAAGATGAGGCAAGAAGACCTGGATCCTAGTCCCAGTTTTGCTGTGTGATCTGGGTATAGAGATTGTGCTTCCCTATCTTTCTCCCCTTCTCTGAGGACCACCATCAATCACCCCCAGGCTGAAGGGGAGGACTTAACCCTACCCATCATGTAACCCCCTTATCCTGGCCAAAGCTGACTAGACCACAGGTGGCCTCCTGACCCAAGTTGGGCCAACTCAATCCTCCCTCCCAAATGTGCCTGTCCCCAAGTCAGGCAGAGAGAAACTAAATGGTGTGGGGCACTGGCAGGGCCAGGGCTGCCAACATCTGCCATTTGCCCAAAAGAGAATACCCTCATTTCCTATCATTCTTGCCCCTTATGTTCTATAAAATACTCCCATGAGTAAACCCCCATTTTACTTGAATTACTTGTGTTTTGTCTTGTTGGAGGTAGGAGGAGTCGGACTAGATGATCTCTAAGGCCTTTTCCAGCTCTGTCGGGTTTGTCATAATAATATAGTCATCATTATACTTATAGCCCACTGTGCTGGGTGCACTGGGGACTTGGCCATCCTGGCCCTAACTCCGAAGCACTATGCTACAGAAATACAAAATACAGACTATATTAATAATAGAGCTGGGAAGAGCTTATATTTTCTTCCACTCAAAGCACATCTGGCAGGGAAACAGATGGCCTAGACTGACTTGGCCAACTCTTTACTTTTCTGTAATGGTTGGTACCAAAATGCAGTTGTCTTTTGGGCTTTACTTCCCTGGCGCATGAGGTTCTGCTTTTGTTTTCCTAGCTTCTGGGTGGCTAAATTGGGTGCTGTCTTATGAAAGGGACACATATTCCAGTTCTTTGGGGAAAATTATACCATAGCCTCAGCATTAAAATTCAGTTCTTATGTAACTGACCCCCAAACACCACCACCACACAGGGCTGTTCAGATGGTGCTCTGGGTTGGAAAGAGCCCACTGTTAACGCCTGGATTCTGTTAAGACCACGTAGAGTCAAGTGCCTCCCAATATGACCTAACCTCTACCCAACAAATAATTAAAACTCATTATACTGATGCTGAAAAGAAGCTACGAAGCACACCGAAATGCAAATTCAAGGAGAGATCCTTTTTGCTTTAAGGCTCCTGCCTCCAAACCAAAATAGAATTCCTTGTGGTCTCAGTGCTTCAAGCTGTAATCAGTAAAGCACACAACCTAGCTGTCATGCTTGGTTCCAGTCTGGGGCCAAGCTTCTCCCAGCACTTCCCCACAAATTACTAAAAATCAAATACTTGCATTTATAATGGAACAGAGAAAAGAGCTCATTACCCAAAAGACCTAGCAAAAATTAAAAGGAGCAGCACTGTCTCTGCCTTGATGCACCAAAGGTGGGGACACAGTGGAGGAGTGTGGAAGCAAAGAGGAAGAATTAGCAGTGACACGAGGAAGCATGGATGGTGAGGTTGCACTGATGGAACCCATTGGGGTAGCCTGGGTCAGAGGGGGCAGCACTGGTCACTGGTTCCCTCACCTGAGAGAGTAGCACCCACCAAGAGTTGAGTATACAGTTATACTGAGTTGACAGCTTGTTTCAAATCAAATTGGCTGTGACCATCATCCACAATGGTCAAAGTGTTTGGTGTTGCCCTAGTTCTCCCCTTAGTCCCATCTGTGCCTCCATAATCCGGGTCTTTGAAGTACACACAGTTGATGCTATCATCTGACCTCCTCATCACTCACCCTTCTAAAATGAGTCTACCAAGTCTTGTCTTCTCAGTTACACATTCAATGGCTTAATGCAATAATAATAAACAGCAACAGTAATGATGATAATAAGAGCAATCGTTTTAGAGCACTTACCATGCCAGGCACTGTTGTAAGCATGTTACATATACTGACTCACTAAGAGGTAGGTTCTATCCCCATGAGGAAAGTTAGACAAAATAAGGTTCAGCATCTTGCCCAATATTCACTACAAATAACAGGACTGCAGGTAACCTAAGCAAGACATCTTCACTCTCTTCACTCTCTCCAACCCCTTAGACAAAATAAGGTTCAGCATCTTGCCCAATATTCACTAGAAATAACAGGACTGCAGGTAACCTAAGCAAGACATCTTCACTCTCTTCACTCTCTCCAACCCAAATATTGCCACTGGTCCACAATGGCAAGAACTCTGCCCATTATCTCCCCATGAAGGAATAATTCTGGCCTCTCCCTCACCTCCTTCCTCCCTGCCCACAGGAGGAGATCTGACTAATCTCACTGGCCAGACCTTGACACTCATAGGGCCACGTTTTACCAGCACATAAAGTCACTTGATGAGTATATCATGTGTATCATCTCCTTTAATGCTCAAAACAACACCATTTATTTATCAAATGAGGAAGCAGAGACTTAAACATGAAGTGATCTCTAGCCCCATCACTTACTCATGTTTAAATAATATGTGTGGAAATGACCAAGACCAAGATCTGGCTCTAGTCTCCAAATGACTAGGTTACATAAATGGAAACCATCTCTCCTTGGACCCAGAGATAATGAAGGCAAGGGTCTGAGTAGTGTTTGAACAACCAACACAAATGGCTTCTGATGAAAGCATCTCAGCCTGACATCACAGAGGGCTGGCCTCACACAGCATGTCTTATTACACCAGCAGACCAGTAAGATCAGGCTCCTAACTTCAGGTTTCCTCTCTACTCTTCTTACCTAGAAGCAAATTCCAGGGAGTTATACTAGAGAGGACTCTCCAGCCATGTACAACCAGCCCCCAGATCCCTGTTAGAGAACAGAGTGCAAAGAACCCGGGTTTGGGAGTCAGGAGCCCTGAATTTAAATCCCTGTATAATTTCTTTCTCATCTTTAGGCCTCAGTCTCCACATCTGAAAGCAAGAGGAGTAAACTATATCTGTGTGGGTCCCCATCACTCATGAGCTTTCTCCCACAGGGATACAAAGCTTGAAGGCTCTTCTAGTAAACTCATCAAATAAACAAAGTAACACTATGCTTCCTCACTTTTAGGCATCTGTAACTGGCAATACAATCATCTGATCAGTGGAAGATAATCAGTGCTACACCACTGGGCTGATGTATTTCAACTAAAATCAAACATATTTGGCATGGGAGTGATACTGAACCACATTATTAGAGATGTCTGTTAATTTTTCTGTAATACCACAAGTGGCTATTAGACCCTCATAATGGCTTTCATGGGCCTCTCAGAGATAAGACTCCCAGGTTGGCAAGCCCCAGACTAGATATTCCTCCAAGGTCCCTTCAACTCAGATATTTAGTAATTCCCTGAGTAACTAGCACCCAGCCAAAAGGCAAAACTGTGGATGGCCAGGAATTTGGAAGGCAGACAGCCAGAGAGCCCTGCAGTAACTCCAAGAGTAGTGGTTCTTAAGCCAGGGTTACAGGCACCTCACAGGCAAAGACAGGCTGGTCCACTGTCCCAGAATATGCCAACGTGGAGCCGGAAGTAACAGGCCGTTTTCATTTCTGCCCATACAAGAGAGGACTGCTAGTAGCACTGCCTTTGACCACAAAAGGCAGAGATTTAAAATGAGGTCCAACAAGAGGTCTCAGAACAGAAAAAAGCAATTGTCTTTCCCTTTTTCTTCCCTCCCCTAAACTCTTTTTCTCTAGCACCAGCAAACAACGAGCAAGAGGAAGAATAATTAATAGATGTCTTTTTCACGGGCCCTGCAAGACCAAAACGAAAAACAAAACTAGTGGCCAGGAAGCATAAAAGACAGTGAAGTACAGAAGAAACAGGGTTTTCAATTCAGAGAGCCTACACATTCAGAGCCCATGTCTACCTTTTACTACTATGTGATCTTGGACAAGTCATTTAAACTTTCTAATCCTTTATTCATATGTAAAAGATAATAAGAATGCTACAAGGATGGGCTTTTATTAGATGATGAATGCATAAAATGTTTTTTAAACCCCAAAGATGTATAGAAAGAACAAGCAGAGTTAGCATGAAATAGCTGGCTAACAGGTTTGTTAGCCTATTTTAGAAAGAACATGAGTTCTGGCACATAAAGGAAGTTTCCTTCTCCCTTTGATTGTGCAGGCAAATGTATATTGTTCACTCACTGAACGTTGCTGGTTACATCCAGAGAAAATTTACTCCAAGTACCTCCAGACTGGGTCAGAGGCTTGGGCCACAGAGCCTAGAATTCTGTGTAGGACAGCAGCATCATGGGAAGGTTTGTTCGTCTTTTGCTGTTTTATCTTCAAGAGGTCAGGGACGAACCAACCTATTTTCTTTACCTTCAGCAAAAGGACCAACTTTGATTTATCTAAACCCTTCCTTGGGTTTTTCTTCTTTAAGACTCTAACTTCTTTGGGGTAATTAACGGGCTCAATTTAGTAGCTGCTATATAAAGTGGCTCTTCCTATTAAGTTTACCAGCTTCCAACATTTAATTGAGGCAAGGCACCAGCATTCTAAAGCACTGGGAGCTGAAGAACAAGATCAGACATTGAGACCTGGCCACGGAATTTCTATGTGTGAGATTCCGCAGAATAACACTTGAGGACCTAACAGCATTTATTACAAGTTCACCTGAAGGAACACATAGAGATGAAGTCTGACTGACATGCAAGGGGACTCTACAGAAAGGGGATTAATTCCCACATCCACTATTTATTGGTTGTGAGACCTGGGACAAAATAAGTAACTGCTGCAATCCTCAATTTCTTCATCTGTAAAATGGGGCCCGTGACAGTAGGGTGAACATAAGCATTAAATAATAGTATATATAGGATTTGCATGTAGTAGAAACACTAAGGATCGATGACTCTTTTTACTGTTGTTATGAAGGAAGTCTTGATACTGAATTTATATCCTATATGTAAAATGGGGCCCGTGACAGTAGGGTGAACATAAGCATTAAATAATAGTATATATAGGATTTGCATGTAGTAGAAACACTAATGATCGATGACTCTTTTTACTGTTGTTATGAAGGAAGTCTTGATACTGAATTTATATCCTATACCTTCATTCATTTCTTCAGTTAGTCAAATATGCCTTCAGAAAGGACTGAACACATCATCTGCATATGTTAATACAGGCCACTAATGCTAGACCTACAGTTGACTGCCAACTACCTTAAGAAAACTTTTAGACTGCACTTCTTGAAGGCAGGATGGATCATCTTAATATACTGGGTCTAGCATACTGCTGGGCACATAAGAGGCACTCAACAATTTACATATTGACTGAATGGTAATTTGAGTGATTTAGCTTCTATTGCTGGGATGAATGTTCTATGTTATTTCACCCACCTATGATCTGCCCCTTTCTATCCTGTTAAGAGTTATAGCCTTATGTATTTCTCAAAGACCATTAGCTTCTCCAAATAATAACCCCAATTGTAGGGCTTGGCAAAGTGACTAACACATAGCAGGTGCTCAACAAAAATGTGTTGATTTTTGGATTATACCCAAATAAATTCCTAAATTTAAATCTGAAAACTCATATTGAGATCTTTGAAAGCACAGGGGAGAAAACAGTATATATAAGTATCACTATTTAGAACTCTCTAGAATGTAGCCATGAAGAAACACTCAGCCTCTAAGGAACTTAGGCACTTGTTTCATGAAACTAAAATCAAAAGGTGCAGTGAAAGTGAAGCCTTCTATGTTCTCTACAAAGCTATTGAAATATGTTTCCGTAGACATTTAGAACATCTATTTTATGTTTTAACCGTTTGAAGGATTTCTTAACTCTATCTTATTTACTCACCACTTGACTTTGGAAACAATCACTTCATCTTTCTGGGCCTCAATTTTCTTCTCTGTAAAACGGAGATATTAACTATGGCTCCTTCAGAGTTCATATGAGGGTTAAATGTAATCACGCATGCCGTGTGCCTACAAGGGGCCTGGTACAAAGCAGCTGCTCAATAAACGGGCAAAGCAAGCCTCCTCCATCATCATCAAAATAAAGTGCTGACCCAATATAAAATAAACAAGCAGACCTTCATTTATCATGTTGGACTCTCCCTCTTCCAAATGGCACTAAGTATTAGACACTCTAAGCCTTTAAATGGGGGGGGGGCCCCCTCTTACCGTCTCCCTTGCAGTGATCCTAAAATGCCTGCCTGGTCCCTTCTTGGGAAAATCCTGTCTTCTTCCAGTCACTTACTCATAACTTCCAAATGGTCACGAGTAAAATGGCACACATCAGTGTGCTCTGGTTGCTGAATAAGCAAAACACTGGCTCTTTGCTTGGAAAACACTCATACACTCCATCCACTTCAAAATTCACTTCAATCACTCAACACTAACTCTGGAGCATCCCCAACGAGAATGAAACATTCAGACTAATTCAAAGCACCAGGCAGGCAGACAAAATGGGTTCCAGCACTAACAGAAGTCTCTCCCTCCTAAAATTTAAGAGGCTGGTGCTTCTGAATACCAGTTCTGCATATATAAAAGCATGAGTGAATATCAAAGCCCCTATCAAAAGCAGCTTGCCTACAGAAACCCAAGCTTCCCAATATTACAGAGGGCTGGTCACTGTGGGTTTAAGTCACAAAGAGCTCCCCAAACCTCAAATAAACCCACCACACGACAATGCACCCAGGAAAAAACATTTCTCTTCCTAACTTCCACTTAATACCCTTTTCAACCGTAATGGGTTTGGCTTGTCTGTAAGGGAGTGACGCTTTAAGGCATGTAGAGATGGTGCTAAGTTCCAGGGCAAATGACCTCTTTTTATTAGAGGCTCCAGAGGTTTCTGCAGCTCCTGGGCTTGCGGGTTCCTCCTTACAGACTCCCACCCTATCATCAATTCACTTAAAATTTTAAAGGAAATCTCTTTGCCCTGGTCCTGCCCCTGGACACCCCCAAGGCTCTCCTGAAGTGCCCAGATATGAGCTGTTCTTTCCGCAGCCTCGGGCCTCCCTTCTCCCCATCTGGTCAGCTCATCCAGGCTTCACTGGTTCCAGAGCTCCCTTCACGGCCTATCAGTGCCCTGCGGGCAAGTCCTGCTGGCGCAGCACCCCTGAGCCCTACCAAACCCTCCGGGGCGGCGGGGGGAGACCGGTGGGGACCTGTCTGCACAGATCTCTTTCCAGGGGGGTTTTAAGGCACCGAGACTAGTGCGGAAGAGTCCTGGGATGGAGACAGTCCCAGGCTGAGTTCCCTTATTCCTTGGGATTTTTCCAGCACTCCTAGCCTCTGCAGCTAAGCCTGCTTGGTCCAGCCGGTCTGTGGAGAGATGCATTCACTGCCCACATACCAGTCCCTTGCTGGTGACCTTGGCCTCGCTGTTTCGCCTCTCTGCCCTCCGTGGCCTGACGCCACCTACTTCACAGGTTATGAGGGAGTCATAATGATGTGGATGCAACGAGCTCACTGCCCGACACTCAGTTAACATGCAAGATCGGGACAGGACTTCCCTCTTCTGCCTTCCTCGGGGTGTCCAGAGCTCGCTCAGTCCTCTCCCCACCTCCAGTCCCCAGGCCTTTAAACCCGCAAGACCCCGGAAAGGGCGGGCAAAACGGGGAAGGGGAACGCACGTCTGAAGCCCCCTATTCACTCGGGAGCTGGGGGGCTCCCTGAGGGAGTGTGGCTCCCCCAGCCCCCAACATCCCCTTCCTCCCCAGCTCAGAATGAGACAATCCAACTGCGAGGCAACGGCTGCGAGCGGGGCCAGCGAGCGTCCCCCCGGCCGGGCCGAGGTCCCCGGCCCCGACCTACCTCCTCCAGCAGCGTGACGGTGTTCCGGCAGTTGTGCAGCCGCGTGGTGAAGCTGGACGTGGTGGGCGAGTTGTAGTCCTCGGTGGTCTCGGCGATGAACTCGGAGACGGAGATCTGGTCCGGCATCCTGCCGGGGGGGCGAGACACAAGCGGGGGCGGGGG
>NW_007728893.1:123999-143867 GCF_000696425.1 Galeopterus variegatus
GTACAGCAGGCTCGGCGGGGCGCCCACCGCCGTACGCCGCTAGGCTTGTGCAGTGGGCTTCGGTCGCGAAAATGCTGAGTGAAAACCAGTGAAAGGTTGTTTGTTTTCGTACAATTTTCTCATTTCATTTTCTTTTTTTTTTTTTAAGCCCAGAGGAAAGACGAGGCCTGGGAGTGTAAAAGGCATTTGCCGGGGAGCAAATGGTGTTCAATGCTAAGCAGATACCAAATTTTAGCGGAAAAAGTACCAATAGATAGTTCTCTTTTCGGCCCCGCCAGATGCCTTCTTTTTAAACTAGCTCAATCCACTTAATCCAAAGAATCTATTTAATTTTTCCCAATTGATTGCGGATAAAATTGGTTTAAAAAATAAAGAAAAAAAAGCTAGGCCCTTAAGAAGGGCCGCATGATTTGTACCTGTAATTGGAGCCAATTGGAGCCAATAGGAGCCTTTGATAGCCTTGCAGCTTGTCTCCCCAATACTCACCCTTGGGGAGGAGGCCTGGACTTGTGGCCTCCCCTCCAGGATTGAGCTCCTGCCATCTGTTCTCTAATCCTTACCCCTGACTACAATGGACTGCCCCAAGGCAGGGATCTTGTCTTAGCATTGGACTTGGCAAGGAGAAGTAGGTGAGTGTTGTCAAATAAAATGCACTGCCTCATTAACTGTCAGTAAATATTACTAAGCACCTACTGTGTGCCCTGGAATTTGGTGATGACAATGCCCCTGCTCTTATGGAGCTTACCTTCTGGTAGGAAAGCAGACAACAAATACAGATATATGTAAACATTTTATATATACTTATTTAATAAACATCAATATATTTTATATATAATATATAATATATATAAAGTGTCATAAATATAAAGAAAGTGATAGAGCTGCTATATTTATAAAGGGTGTCAGAGAAGGCTTCTCTGACAAGGTGACATCTTGAGCAGAAAAGAATGGGGGCAGCAAGCCAAACAGATACCCCGTTGGCTATGGCATCTTGGGCCCTCCGTTGCCCCACATGAAGGCGAAAGATAAGGGCACAACCCCAGGAGGCTAAGTGAGTTGAAAGATAACGGATGAGAAATTACTTCGTGAACAGGAAAACCACTATGAGAATGTGAGCTGTTTACCTCCCTGTATTGGCTGTACTGAACCTGCTCTGTGCCTCCAGTGAGGTACTCTTCAGTGTCCTCCAAAGGACCATGCTTCAATAGGCAAGCATTTCAGCTAACTAAAGCAAGAATTTTGTAAAGGAATGTACACCAATAAATACCCTTCCCTGGCAAACTGAAGTGTTGAGAAATCAACTTTGAGAGGCATTCTTTAAAAAATTAGTAAATAAACAGGCACCCACTTTCTCCTCATTAGGAGACTTTAAAAGCTTGGTTTGGGACACACCTGAGTTTAAAATTCTGGGGGGATAGCCAGATGGAGATAGCAGGGAGTTGAAGATCCATACCTGGAGGTCACTTGCTTATGTGCCGTGGTTGACTAGAACATGGGCTTAAGTATGAGCTACCCAGGAGAAACTCCTAACTTCTTCCACATACTAGTCACGTTACCCTGCATCTGGAAAGTACTGTGACTTGGAGCAAATATGGCCCCTACTAGCTTGGGCTAAGTAAGCTCTCCCATGCTACCCCACAGAGCACTGAGAATATAACACCTAGCACTTAGACTTCCCTATACTCCAAGAAGGCTTTCCTTCCTCTAGGCGGAAAATAAATTCAGACTTTGATTTTTGCATTTATTCTATTCTTTTCTCTATTCCAAGTTGTCATCTAGCACCTGTCATCTTCACTGGGCTGGTAGCTTCTTCCATCCTCTGTATCTGGCATATAGGAAACACTCAATAAATAAGAGCTGTTATAAAAGCCTAGAGTTGGTGAATAATTGCCTCAATTACAGGCAGCCTTGAATTCCAGAGCTTTCTCTCCTAATAACTGATGCTGTCACCTTGGGTCTTTGTGCCACCACTTGTAAGATCAGTGGTGGTTGCGTCAAAATGACCACAGATCCTTCCCAGAAGGAGCTGATTTGTGTATACAATCAGCCCTGCAGATGCAAACAATAAAGATTATTACAAGAAGCTAAGCTAACTGCAGTGGTAAACAGCCGGGGATTTCTTTCCTGACTGAACTCACCAGAGAGCCCAAACTGCTGCCATCAGTTGCTGTTTCAGTTTCATTTGAAGATTATGTTATGTATCTGCTCCTCCCCCTTCTCCTTCAGCCAAGAAAGGAATATACGAACAATAAGATATTGTGCTCTGGTAAGTGCATACCTCCTCAGACTGGTCTGCAATTAGAATTTCAAAGGTTCACACCTCTACCCACTATTTCTAGGGTTCATGACCATAAACCCCTTTAAATTTGAAACCATGCCTCAGTGCAAACCATATGCACCTCTCATTTTCTCAAATACCCTGAAAACCATTTCTGGATATCTGAAAACAAATAGTCTGACATGGGCAAAACTTAAACACTGAATTTCTTTAAGTGGAGCTGCTCAGAAATCCCCTTTAAATTTGAAACCATGCCTCAGTGCAAACCATATGCACCTCTCATTTTCTCAAATACCCTGAAAACCATTTCTGGATATCTGAAAGCAAATAGTCTGACATGGGCAAAACTTAAACACTGAATTTCTTTAAGTGGAGCTGCTCAGAAATATACACTATGCTTTCCAAAGCCAGGAAAAATATACAAGGCGCACATACTTATACTTGTATATAGCCAGCTTTATATAAAAGCATATCATTTGTTGTCATCATTATACTCCCCATCAAAGGCTGTTCGGCACCCTTTTATTCCTCATGCCTGTTTCTTACTCTGAGCACTGCTGACTGAGGTAAGACAGTGGTCTTTGTCTCCTTAAAAAGAGGCAGTAAGAATAGTAGTGGCTTATTGTTCTGGACAGTGATGGCACTACTGACCCCACTGTCACCAGGGAATTACATTCCCAATTGCAGGCCTCATTCTGGCCCATCTGCTTTCTAACCAAGCGGATGCACTCAAGATGACTGACAACTAACCAGGGATGGGCATGGGGGTGCGGAGTCAAGGATGGTCTCTGAGTCCAAAAAACCAAGGGGAGTTATTGGTGATCTGAGCCATGGTACTAGTCAGCCACAGCATTCATCAGAGGCTCCCAACAACCTCATGGGACAGGGACAATGGGGTAGAGTGCTTTGTGTTTACAAGGACCTGGGTTTGGATCTTTACTCTGTCACTTATTAGCCTAGTTTTCTCTAATAAAACTATGCTTCCGGTTGTTTCATGACGTGAAATGAAAAGATATAGATAAAGAGATTGATGCATAGTGAATAATCAACCAATGTGAATTCCCTTTGAACTCCCTTTTTATGTGAAGTATGCCTATAAATACAACTCCTTTCATTCTGCAACTCAGATATCTCTAAATTAGTCACCTGGAGGAGGAAAGAAGAAGGGGAGGGGAGGCTACACAGTAACTCCCAAAGTCTGGGATCTCAGATTTGAGAATAGTCTTCAGAGACCTCACTTCTAGTAAGTGTCCTTTGTGAGGTCAGATCCAATACTGATGGTTTTGGATTCTGGGAGTAAACAGTATCTAGAGTCAAACAGGATGAACATAAGTGCGTTGAGACCATAAAACAAAAGCCCCATCTTCACAGAACACAGTTCCCATAAAGAAAGATATTCCGAGCAAGACAACTTCTAGGGTATAGAAAAGGGCATTTATTTTGCAGGAGCATGAATTACAGGCTGATTCTCAAATGAGAAAGACTTGGGCTCACACCTCTGCCATGTAACAGCTACTAGACCTTGCTAAAGTCATTCACTTCTCTGTCTCAGTTTTCATATCTATAAAAAGGGGCCATGATAGTACCTGTCTCTTAGTGTTCTGAGGACTTAAGGAGCTAAGACACATAAAATGCTTAGCAGGGTCTGGGACATCCTAAGTAGACAATATTCAGATAGTATTATATTATGGGAACTTTGAAAACCTTATCTGGAGATTAATATTCTAGTATTCCTGCCAAAACAAAATATTTACTGAGAACTGCTATGTACCAGACACTTTGCTAAGTATAGAATTTTTAACACACCCTTCCTTAAACCTCATGACAACTTTATAAAGTATGATTATCCCCAAATCACCAGAATGCTGCTGAATTATACCATACTGTTTTCTGAGCTCCTATCTTGGGCCAGGTACTGCACTGGTTATTATATGTGCAGTGTCTGAATTCATTCACATAATAGTTCTGAGATGCAAGTATTGGAAACTGAGACACAATGAAATCACCTCAGGTTAATGTCCCTGAGCTTGGCAGACTCAAAATCCAGCGCTTTTTCCACTGCCTGCAATATTAGTCTCTTTACTGTACCCTGTGTAAGTGCTACTTTGTTAGATAACGATATGTTTCCAGCCCAGGCAACCAAACAAAAAGTATCCTTACTTCCTCATTTCACTTGATAACGTATAAATTTGTTTTCTACCATCTTAAGGAAGCGAAGAAGAAGAAACGCAAACGCTGCAGGGTCAGGAAGAAGGAGGGATGCATTTGATTCCATATATTGTACTGTTAGGTCCAAGTTGCCATATTTTACATAAGCTAAAGAGTCCTTTTTTCATGTTCTTTGTGTGAGTGCTTCCCAAGTGCACTCATGCAATTCCATGTAATAATAATAAAAAAAAGCCTATTCTAGTTCCAAATGTACTTAATTTAAATACTCCAAGTAAAACCACTAGAGTATTCTCAGTAAATAAAGAGGAGAACATGGTTGTTTGGAGACAAAAAACTACTCTCTGTTCTGCCTTCCTGTTCCTTGACTGTTCCTTCTGATGTAAAAGGAAAAGACTCAGGCAGAATGCTGGGACCTAGAAGACACATAATATAAGTATCAAGTGGATGAACTCAGGAATATATTTCTGTTCTCCTACAAAATAATAATATACGGGTACTCCAAAAAGTTCCTGGAAAAATAGAATTAAAAGGTAATACAAATCTTTCCATGAACTTTTTAAAGTACCCTCATAATATCAGCTAACAATTGTTGTGCTTATTATGTGTCCTGCACTATTCTGAGTCATTGCAGGCATGACCTCACTTAATACTCACAGCAACCATGTACAGCAGGTTCTATATTATCCCTATTTTATACAGAGGGGAAACCTGAAGCTTAGAGGTCACCTTGGCAAGTAGTGGAGCAGGACCGAGCAGTCTAATTTCATAGCCCCTGTGATTAGACACCATGCTCTGCCAGTTCATCAAAGACAATGGATAGGTCCATAGCCCCAGGATAATTTTTCTACTGGAGTCTATGTGTTATCTTTTTTTCTCCTGGGGAATTCATCATGAGCCCAACTAAATTGCAAGCTTGACTGATCTGGGATGCACTCCCCTGGTCCCATTCCTCCAGTTGGGATGAATCTTGGATGTCTGAGGTATAGCTTCTCACTCTGCTGTAAGCAACTGGAGGATACGGGCACCGTTTGGAGGGACTTCAGACTGGAGAAACTGAAAACTTCTCCACAAACAAATAGCTGTTAGTGGCAGGGCTCAGCTCAGAACTCATCTTCCTACTAAATATTCTGCACTACAAAGTTTCAGACTATCAATTCCTAAAGGTGCTCGGAGACTAAATCCTCTCCATCTCTGTATCACCAGTATCCCCAAGGAACTGAAGCGTATTAGTCCATTTCTGTTGCTTATAACAAAATGCTCAGAATTGGGTAATTTGTAAGGAAATGAAATTGCTTACAGTTTTAGAGGCTAGGAAGTCTGAACTCAAGGGAACACTTATGAAGAGGGCCTTCTTTGGGAGCGGCTTTACAGCAGTGCAGGGGTCTCACATGGTAGAAAATGGTGGAGTAGAGACAGCGAACTTCTCACATGCTCCTCTTTTAAAACCCTTAGAACCACGCCCCTGGCCATTATTAATCCATTCACTACAGCATAGTCCTACAATCTAATCACCTCTTCAAGGCCCCATCTTTCAGTTACCATAATAGGATTTCCCACCCTCAACAGATAACAGTGGGTTTTGGGGAGACATACGGCCCAAAGCATTCCACCCCTGGTCCCCCAAAACTCATGTCCTTTTCACATACAGATACATTTGTTTCATCCCCACAGTCTTGTTTCAACTCGAAAGTCAAAAGTTCAAAGTCCCTTCTGTGAAGTCAAAACAAATTATCTACTTCCAAGAAACAATGGTAGGACAAATATAGGGTACATATTCCCATTCAAAAAGGAACAAAAGGACAAAAGAAAGGGGTAACAGGTCCTAAACAAGTCCAAAACCCAGCAGGGAAGGCATTAAATCTCAAAGCTGGGAAATCATGTACCTTGACTTCATGTTCAATGTCCTCTGCACACTCTTGTGGGGGCTGGGTCCCCAAATCCTTGGGCAGTTCCGCTTCTATGGCTTTCCTGGTCTCAGGCCACACTTCAGCTCTTACAGGCTGGGGTTGCACACTGGTAGCTCCACAGTTCTGGGGTCTCCATGGTGGTCCTGCTTTCATGGCTCCACTAGACATGGCGCTGATGGGGTTTCTCTGCTGCAACTCTGACCCCACATTTCCACTCTGCATTGCTCTAGCGAAGGCTGTCTGCGGTGACTCGGCCCCTGTGGCTGATCTCTTCCTGGGCCCACAGACTTTTCCATACATCCTTGGAAATTGGGATGGAGGCTCCTAAGCTTTCACACCTCTGCATTCTGCAAGCCTGCATACCTAACACCACGTAGATGCCGCCAAGGCTTCCAGCTTGTATCTTTGGAACCTGTGGGTCCAGCCATACCTGGGGCCAATTTAGCCATGGCCAGAGCAGTAGAGGTGTGGGAAGCAGCATCTCAAGGTGGTACTGGGCAACAAGCCTGAGGAGGGTGCCTCAGTTCTGTTCCCAAGACCATTCTTTCTCCCTAGGCCTTTGGGCCTGAAATGGAAGGGTTGGCCCCAGAATCTGCTGCAGTGCCTTCAGGGCCTTTCCCACCTTTTCTTGATAATCCCTTTCTTTCGTATTTTCTTAGCACCATTGCATTTTACTTCTGAAAATGCTCTCTGCTTCTCTACCACATGGCCAGGCTCCAAATTTTCCAAATCTTTATGCTCTGCTTTACTTTTAAATTCTAGCTTTACATCATGCCTTTGCCACCATAACTCAGCATAGGCTGTTGCAAGTAGCCATGCAGCTTCCTGAATGCTTTGTTGCTTAGAAATTCCTTCTGCCAAATACTCTGGTTCACAACTCTTAAGTTCCAACTTCCACAAAGTCCTAGGGCATGGACACAACGCATCCAAGTTCCTTGCCAGTTCACAGCAAGGTTGATCTTTGCCTCAGTTTCCAGTAAGTCCCTTCTCATTTACATCTGAGACCTCCTTAGAGTAGTCTTTATAGTCCATATTTCTATAAGCATTCTGGTAATCACCATTTAACCAGTCTCTAAAACATCCCAAACTTTCCCTGGTTTTCATGTCTTTTAAACTCCCACAAACAGCTAGGCTTTTTCTAGCCTACTCCTCCAAATTCTTTCAGCCTCTCCTCAACACCCAGTTCCAAAGCTGCTTCCACATTTTCAAGTATTTGTTATAAGCAACACCCCACTTTTCTGGTACCATTTTCTGTCTTAGTCCATTTCTGTTGCTTATAACAAAATATACAGAACTGGGTATTTTATAAGAAAAATGAAATTTATTGCTTACAGTTCAGAGGCTGGGAAGTCCAAAGTCCAGGGAACACTTATGGTGAGGGCCTTCCTTGGTGGTGGCTTTACAGCAACAACAGGGTCTCACATGGTAGAAAATGGTGGAACAGAGACAGCAAACTTCTCATGTGCTCTTCTTAGAAAGCCCTTAGAGCCACGCCCCTGACCACCATTATTAATCCATTCACTACAGCAGGGTCCTACAATCCAATTACCTCTTCGAGGCCTCACCTTTCAATGACCATAACAGAATTTCCCACCCTCAACAGTTACAGTGGGAACTAAGTTTCAGAGGGACATACAATACAAGGTATAAAGGATGGACAGAAGGTTCCTAGAGCTCCAGGCTTGGCATTTTATAAGCACTGTCTCCTGAAATCTTCCCAGTAACCTAGTGAGTAGCATGTTTTCTGCTGAGAAAAGTCAGAGACATGTACAATCTGGTCCAGGCCAATAGTTAATAAGTGGAGAAATGCTATTCACAGTGGGTCTGAATCCAAACCCTGCAGGCCTTTTTCCTCATGGAAGGCACTGCCTAGTACAAGTCCCCTGTGGGCCCCCCATAACTGTGTTTTGAATGGAACTGGCTCCCTTTTATGAGCTACATCATTTCTAATATAAGTAAAACCACCTTGAGTGAATAAAAATTGTGGTGTTTTATGGGATTCCTAAAAACTTGCAATCTATAGGTGTGAGGGATTTTAAATCTTACTTTATTTCTGAAAAAGAAATACTCACCTAAAAATGAGAAAAACTTACACAACATCCAGGTTTCTCTTTTCCTTTGATGAATTTGCTTTGTTTTAAGTTTAGTTGATCACACTTAATCATGCCCACTTCTGTGCTATGTCAAGACTGAAAATATGCCTCTTTTATGGCTCTTTTCCATGGTACCATTTTCCAAGGCACCATTTTCTAAATGTTTATATTTCTCCAACTAGACTGTGAGCTCCTTGACACCATGGGGGTTTTGTATTCACTGTTATAGCCCCAGAGTCCCAGGTGCTTGAGATATTTATTGAATAGATGGAGGGATGAATGAATGAATGAATGAACGAACATTTACAGGAGGAGGGGTGTGAGAGGAATTGGGAGAGGAGAATCGGAGAGAAGAATCCTGGTTCTGAGAGTCGCTTCCATTATTTTATATCATCACAAACAATAAGAACCAGAAAGAATTTCAAGGGTAATGTGCTTTTATTAATCATTTCATTTTTCAGATTTAGAAACTAAACTTCCCAAACAGTCAGGTGTCTTGCTTAGTGTTTCTTGGCAGATTTGTGGCAACCAGGGCCAGATACCAGCTATCTTGGTTCCCAAGGGTTTCCCACTTCTCTACCTTTCCAAGTTACTTTTCAAGGGTGGGATATTGCCTTCAGAAACTCCCACCTAGGGCTGGCCCGGTGGCGCACTGGAGAGTGCGCCGCTTGAGAGTGCGGTGGCGCTCCCGCTGAGGGTTCGGATCCCATGTGGAGACCGGTTCCCGCTCACTGGCTGAGCGCGGTGCGGGCGTAACACCGAGGGTTGCGATCCCGTTACCAGTCAGTAAAAAAAAAAAAAGAAACTCCCACCTACAACAGATTGTGGTGATCTTTACATCACAGTATCAAGGAATGCCTATAGGCATTTGTCTACTATTTAAAAACCATAACAGGTCCTTGTTGTCGTGAGCATGGCTGCTCTGGTGAGCCCTGGGGGCAGGGCTGTAAGGAATAGTGCTAAAGCCACTAAGTGAAGTAAGATTTTACTAGAGAGGAAATGGCTGCCTCATCATCATCATCTTCAGCTACCGGGGTCAGTGGAAGTTCCGTCACTGGATCTGTATCAGTGTCTCCGACCTTGCCCCTCCACGGGAATCCCAAAGGAGCTAGAGAGATGTTAGAAGATGGCTCTGAGAGATTCCTCTATGAATGTGTTTTCAGCTATCAAGTGGCATCCATGCTTAAACAGGTGAAACATGACCAACAAGTTGCTTGCTTGGAAAAACTAGCTGTTTTGGTAGAAGAGCTGGAGGCCGATGAGTGGCAGTTTAAACCCATCGAGCAGCTGCTGGGGTTCACGCCCTCTTCAGGTTGATGTTGCCCAGATGGTCACCTCTGGTGCACAGCAGGTGCAGAACCAGCAAGGGACTTCCTCACAGCTGACATAGGCATCCAGAGAATTCACAGCTACACTGCAGAGTGTACATTCACATCCATACTTGATCTCTCTGTATCTATCCACAGGCAACAAATACTTGCAGGGAAAATTTTTGTTTGTTGAAAACTATTGTGAATCAAATTAACACAATCAGTTTCAGAGAACCAGGAAGTTTGGGTTTAAAAGACATCTTTACAATTTTGACAAGCCAGGTAGGACACATGCCAGAATTGGCCAACTGAGTGGTATCTATCCTGTTATTCACATAGTGCCTGGAAATCTTCACCAATCAAGTCCAAAGTCAGGATATGTAGTTATAAAATACGGCATCTCTGACCTAAAACAGTTCTTTTTGCAGATGAATGTGATTTCAACTAAGGATCTGTCCAAATGAGGAATTTTAAAGTGCTCCTTTTATTTCTATTTTTAGACATTTAATTCTATAGATTCTAACTTTTTCTAACCTCCTGTAGACATGCCAAATGCTGGCAAAAAGAACTGCTTTTTGAATATTGCAGCACTTGTAAAAATAAAGCAGTGAGAAAAATCCTTTTAAACATAGAAATCCTGAGTTCATCCCATTAGTGGACCCAAACAATTCTGTAGCAAATAAATCCTTTGAAAGAGCTCCAATAAAATAAAATATATAACAGTATAAAATTTGGCATCCATCACTTAATTGACAACTCTAATTTTGAGCAAGAGGACTGTGTCCTCACCTCCTGTTTTCATTCTCTCTTCTGCATTTTCTTCTACCCCCTTTTGTCACCCCCTTTCTCTTCTTTCCTGCTTGCCAAAGCCCATACATTCTAAGTCCTCCCATGCCACACCCTGCCACTCCTTAAGAGCTGCTGTAAAGAACGGATGTTTTGTGATCTTAACAGTGGGAGTCAGTTGTGATATTTTTATAAGCAACCCACCCCTCACCCCAACCCAGGGCAGCCCTCCAGCACATGCAGAGCGTAGGTCAAATTTCTCCTTTTGCCAAGTCCACTTTACTCTCTTGGTTGACATAGCTCCTTCTCCCTTGGCCATTTTCAAAGATGAGATCATTGCTTCCTGAGTCCCTGAGCACATTCTCTGACAGATGCAGAGGTATTAAGTTGGAACCAGTCAGTTCAGTTCTATTCTACAAACAGTCATTAAGCAGCTCTATAAGCATCCTAGTGATTGAGCGTGTGATCTGAATTCAGATTACCCCGGTCAATCCCAGCTCTATCACTTCATAGGACTGTTACCTCAAGCAAGTTACTTAGAAAGTATTAGTTTCTCTACCTTGAAAAGGAGGATAATGATAAGACCTCTCTTGTAAGGTTACTATAAGTTTAAATGAGATAATCTATGCAAGATGCGTAGCATAGTGCCTGGTACATAGTGACTGATAAATGTTAGCTACTGATATTATTTGCATGTTAAACATGTACTATGTTAGGCTCTTTGGAAGTCAAAAAAGACATAAGATACAGCCCCTGTTATTAAGGAGCTCTTATGTAGGCAAAGATACCAGTCTTCAAAACAGTTGGTAAAATGTTCAAAGAATTCAAATAGAAAAAAGTGTGTATTTTAAAATATGACATATGAATGTAAAGCCCAAGGAAAGGGAATTTGATGTATTCCTATCTTTCTGATTTGCCCAAAGCCCAGTTAGACTTATTCTCGTGAGCACGTTTCAAAGCTGTTGATCATCTGAGAATACTACTTGAGAAGAAAAATTTGACAAATGGTAGCTATTTGTGACATTAGCACTGAGATTTTACAACAGGGAATCACAGGGAGGTTGGCTCTTTCCTCAGCCAAATCACTTCACCTCCCTCAGCCTCATTTTCCTTGTGGTTAAAACCAGCAGCCTGGAGCAGAAGCTCTCTGAAGTCCCTCGGGCAGTAACATCCTACAACTCAATAAATTCTTTTTTGACATCAGTGTGACAACCAACCCCAAATATTAAGAGGCCCCCAGCTCTGCTTCAAGAGCTACTGATAAGCCAGCAACTGTCTATAGGTCATCAGTCCTGGGTTAGGGGTCCCTGTTAGGCATACCCTATGTTATAGGAATCTGTCACAGTATCACATTATTGCTCTTAAAAGATATGATTTCAAGGGCCGGCCCATGGCTCACTCAGGAGAGTGTGGTGCTGATAATGCCAAGGCTATGGGTTCGGATCCTGTATAGGGATGGCCAGTTAGCTCACTGGCTGAGTGTGGTGCCGATAACACCGAGCCAAGGGTTAAGATCCCCTTACCGGTCATCTTTAAAAAAATATATATACGATTTCGCCGGCAATGTATTTGAACCCACATAACAACGAGCCATATCATCACAAAACTTTTCCATAATTATGTCAAATGTAGGGCATTGCTCCATTTGAAAAGGAAAATTGCCCACACACTAGAGTTTTCTTCTTAGCGTATGCTATTTGCTTAACATCTTTCTCAAATGTGGACATTCCAAATCACACTAGGGGTTCTAATTTAAAAAATCTCCTCAATTGCTAGCAAACCTTCTGACGCAACTAGCTTCTGTTCCCTGTTTGTTATTTTCTGGTTTTTTTGTTTGTTTGTTTTTGAAACACTAGTCTTTTTTGCTCTGGCCTTAGAGGTATTACACAAACTAATTTATAAAATTGCTAGGTTTAAGTGGACAGCAGAGAACTTACTGTTGATTGGCTCCGGAGATTACTTTCAAAATCTTTTGGGTGTTTTTGTGTGTGAATAAATAGATTTTTCTTCCATTACTTGGGTTTAGGAATTAACTTTCATTTACCCCCAGCGAATTTTAGCATCTTGAAATTATCAGCAGACCAAGCTTTAGGACACTGACTATACTTTCTGTCTGCCCTATATCCCCTTCTTTTAGAAACTACCCCTTTCTGACTCCACGTGATTCTCCAGAGACTGTAAATCATATGTTTACTCCTTCCCAATGAAAGGGCTGGACCCAGGCTGTCCAACCAGAGTATTCCACAGTCCTGAAAACGGCCTTGTTGGTACTTGCATAGGCATTAACTCAAGAAAAAGCAATCAAAATCCTTTATGAAGGACTGACATAGATGCTAGGGTAAAGATGGATATGTCTTTTCTCTACCAGGTCTAGCTCAAAGGACTCAGTAAGCTTTCAGTTGCTGGTGATCATCTCTGCCACACATGAGACAGCTTGCCTAAGAATGATCATAACCAAAAGATGGCAAGAGATGGGGGCGGTGAGTAGGGGAGATTCCTGGTGACACTGTTTGAACCACTGGATCCATAGAACTTATCTTATGCCTGATGCAAGCCCAACTCTTGGACTTCCTAGATATGTGAGCAACTATACTTCTTTTTTAGCATTAGCTAGTCTGAGTTGGGTTTCTACTAAAACTAAAAAAGCCCTGGCTTATCTTTTCCTGGGTTACAGTACCATCTTCATAGTATATGTGTTATCTTGGATAAGCTATTCACTGCCTTAGAGTCTCAGCTTCCTCAGTTGTAAAATGGAGATAATAATAGTTCCCTCAAAGAACTGTTATACAAAATAAATTAAATAATACACATAAAATGAGAGAAACTATTTGAAAATCACATATCTGATAGAGTCTAGTATCCAAAATATATAAATTCCTACAACCCAGCAATAAAAAGTGAATAACTAATTTAAAAACTGGGCAATGGAGTTGAACAGACATTTCTTTAAAGATATACAAATGGATAATAAGCACACGAAAAGATGCTCAACATCGTTAATCATTACGGAAATGCAAATCAAAATCACGATAAAATACCATTTCATACCAACTAAAACAGCGATAATTAAAAAGATGGAAAGTAACAAGTGTTGTCAAGGATGTAGAGAAGTTGAAACCCTCATCCAGTGTTGGTGGGAATGTAAAACGGTACAACAGCTTTGGAAAACAATCTGGCAATTCCTCAAAAGGTTAAACATAGTGTTGCCATATGACCCAGCAATTCTACTCTATTATGGATTGAATGCTTGTGTCCTCCCCAAATTCCTGTGTTGAAATCCTAATCCCCAATGTGAAGGTATGAGGAGGTGTTGCCTTTGGGAGGTTAATTAAGTCATGAGGGAAGAGACCTTATGCATAGGAATACTGCCTGATATAAAAGAGACACCAGAGAGCTCTCTAATTCTTTTTTAGCCATTTGAGGATACAACCAGAAGTCAGCAGTCTACAACTGTGAAGAGGGCCTAACCAGAACCCAATCATACTGGCACCCTGATCTTGGAGTTCCAGCCTCCAGAACTGTGAGAAATAAATTTCTGTTGTTTATACGTCATTCAGTCTATGGTCATTTGTCAGCCTTAACTAAGACACACTTGTAGGTAAGAGAAATGAAAACATACATCCACACAAGAACTTGTATACAAATGTTCATAGTAGCACTATTCATAAAAGTTAAAAAGTAGAAACAACCCAAATGTCCATAAACAGATAAATGAATAAACAAAATTTGGTATATCCGCACAATGGAATATTATTCATCCATAAAAAAGGAACGAAGTACTGATACATGCTACAACATAGATGAAACTTGAAAACATTATGCTAAGTGAAAGAAGCCAGACACAAAAGGCCACATATCATATGATCTTATTTATATAAAATATCCAGAACAGGCAAACCTAGAGACTGAAAGCAGATTGGTGGTTGAGAGGGGCTGGGGGGGAGTGAGAAATGGGCAATGACTACCAATGGGCCCAGGGTTTCTTCTGGGGATTGATGAAACTGTTCGGAATTAGATGACGGTGATAGTTTTATACAACTTTGTAAATACACTAAAAACCACTGAACTGTACACCTTAAAGGTGTAAATTTTATGTTATGTGAATTTTATCTCAATGTCAAAAATAACCACTATGTTGATGCAGGTAGAAGGTATAACTAACCTCTAATAAAAACTATAATGTCTATGATTTAGTATCTACTGTGTACAAAGCAATTTATATACACGATTTTGTTTAACCCTCACAATAACCCTACAAAGTAGCTATTACTCTCCTCATATTTAATGGAAAGAAAATCGAGGTTTAGAGAAGTTAAGTGCTAGGCCCAGGGTCCTGCAATTAGCAAGTAGGGGAGCTAAGATTGACATAAGTCTATCTGATTTCAAAGTTCAAGTCCTTTCTACTATACAACACTTTGTACAAATGGCACTCTTCTGGATGTGGCAGGGACTACTGGTCACATATCCTGTATCTAGTCTCCCTTTCTTCAGTAATAGAGCCCCAGTTTGATTTGGGGCAACAATGTGTTCCATTAAAAGACTCATTTTCTTGTCTCCCTTACAGCTGGTATGGCTGTGTGGCTAAATCTAGCCAGTGGCTTATAAGCAGAAGTGCTATGTATAACTTTTGAGAAAGAATCTTTAAAAGAGCTAACTTGGCTAGAGAAGAACCCCTGTTGTCCTTCCCCTCTTCCATCCTGCTGCCTGTAATGTGGATGTGATGGCTGGCACTACAGCAGTCATTGTGGATCATGAGGCAATATGATAAGAATGGTAGAACTAGAGAGACAGAAAAGGCTTGGGTTCCTGATAACCATGGAGGCACCATCTGACCTTGAACTATCTCCATCCATACTTTCCTCATCTGAGAGGGGGGAAATAAACCCCTACGTGATAATGTGATTTGGGTTTTTGTTTGAATGCAGTTGAAATCTAATCCTAACTTATACACTGGGCCTATGAAAATGCTGAACCAACTAAGAATGTATGAAAACAGTTAATCTCAGAAGTGGTCGAATTGGAAGTATTTTACCAAAGTCATTTTCCCAGCTTGTCCTCTATGTTTTAGATTCTATACTTAGAGGCTTAAGGAGTCTATTGAATTATTCTGAAGACACTCACCAAGGCCTATTCTGTGGAGTTATAGAATCATTAAAAAGATTGGTCTCAATTCACCAAGTACAGGCATTACATTTTATAAGCACTTAAATTTCATCTCAGGAATTGCTCCAGAAATACAGCCACAGAGGAGCCAACAAGCTCCCACAGGGTGGATCTCTGAAGTAGCAAATTTATTTACACAACCCTTGCGCAATTTGCTTAAGGGAGAGGAGACAGGGCAGATTCCAAACAGGAAGTAAGATAATAAGGCTCAAAGACTTCTTGGCTTTAAAATCAATGTCTTCCCAATATTTCCAGAGCAATCATTTAAATTCCAGAATTGTTTTTCCTGCCAAAAAGGCAAACGACAGGGGCCTTTCCAAACCTGAAGTAGAATCCCAGTTTTGTTGTTTATTTGTTTACATAAGATAGATGTGATATTTATCAGTGAAGTATTATTTATAACCCAAAAGCAGGTTGATACAGTATGGTTGGGTCAAGAATGGATTTTCTTTGGTTATCCTCCTTTCTCATCAGGGTTCTTCAGAATTCAAGCCACAATGACGTAAGCGAGGACAAAACATTTGGCAGAAGAAAAGATTTTTCCACACTTTTTTTCTGTAGCTTGATATACTTGTATCTAATTTTGTGCACACTATGGATGGCTGGAGCTGGTAACCCAAATGCTCTTTATGAGGGCAAAAATTCTGGTTTTATTTTATATTTTGGGCAGTTGTCTGACAAAATTCAGATTACAGTCCTTTCTCAAGAACTTGGGTGGAATTTTTACCCTAGTCTTTCCTTTTCTAAGAGTGTGTATGTGTAGGCATGTGGACATGCACACATGCACACACACACATGATCTCATCTTCTCTAGAACACAGGAACCAGGAGGATAACCATATAGATCCCTAGCCAAACTTTTTTCAATAAAGTCCATGCACCAAAACTTATGCATTTTAATCACTGGTGCCCCCTCATCTCTCACTTAACCCTTGTTTTCTCTTACCTTACACACAATTCTAACAAGTTTGGTAAGCTGGTTTCTAGGTCTTCAGCAAACTGAACAGAGCAGTTAATGCTGGGAATAGTGAGAAGGGGCTACAAGGGAGGAAAAAAAATACTAACCACAAACTAGAAATTTGCAAACATACTACCCTACAAAAAGGAAATTCTAAATACATGGGCCTGCTAATAAGGGCAAACCATTCAACTCAACTGATTCCAGACTCAATAATAAGCTATGAGGAAAAAAAATACTAACCACAAACTAGAAATTTGCAAACATACTACCCTACAAAAAAGGAAATTCTAAATACGTGGGCCTGCTAATAAGGGCAAACCATTCAACTCAACTGATTCCAGACTCAATAATAAGCTATATTCACAATGATGAAGCATTGTAATCAAGCAAAGGTTTGAGGCATGATGTTATATTCTAGACACCATGCTAGATGCAGATCTTTTAGAAGAGTTTCCAATCAAAAAAGCAAAAATAACATAAAATTAAAAATATTTGGTGCTCAAAGGCTTTGCAGAAAATGCAACTCCCTCAAGAAAAGCAGCAATGGCAAAGCTGGACACAGAACTCAGAAGTCAAAAGGCCTGGGATCAAATCCTGGTACCACTATACAAGGTTCCATGGTACTGGGCAAAAGATTATACTTAGTTTCCTCATCTCTAAAATAGGGCTAAAGACTGTAACTTCAGAGGTTGTTATGAGTATTAAATAAGCTAATACATGTGAGAGAGTACAATATCTGTGTCCAATATCTGAGATTTTACTATGTGTGTGAATCTTCACAGCTTTCCATGAAACTATTATTATAATTCTTGTATTTGTCTCATGATGTCAGTCAAAATCAAAGGGTAATTTTGCCAGCAATTTCACTCCTAGGTACATACCAAACAGAAATATGTACATATGCTCACCAAAAGACACGTATAATAATATTCATAGAAATATTATATATAATAATAAATATATAAAAGCTCAGCAAAAAATCTGCAGTTTCAAAGTAAAATTCTATAAGACATTGTGTGGACACAGCTACACTCCCACCCCTAGTCTTTATATTCCACACGACCTGTGATCCTGAATTTTATGCATTTTATATATATATATCTTTCCATTGGTTTATATATTTTATAACGTAATCTACCCTATATCTGAAATATAAAGTAAAGTATAAATGCATACATACCCACACACACAGAGAGAAGATCCGGCCCAGACCCCCTTTCACATTCTTTGATTCTCAAAAGGGGTAAACTCCCCCAGCTAGAAAATGGTCCCATATTCAGGAACCCTATGGTACCTCTGTCCCTTGAGCTTTCAGACCTTTGCCAAGGTTGACTGCAACACATTCGTATATTCATAACAGAGGCAGACTAATATCAACTGATTTTAAGTAAGGAAAAGCTAAAGAGATTAAAATAGGAAGGAAATTAATATGGTTATCACTTATACTTAGCAGGCAAGGGACTTGGTGCTTTCAGATATTTATCTCATTTCATCCTCAACACAACCCAGACAGAATAATATTATGGAAATTAAGAAACCTACCCACCAGCATGTAGCTACTAAGCGCTTGTGTTTTTATATGACCCAGTTCTGACTCTAAGTTCACTTCTCTTTCAACCACACCATAGCCACCAGACAGGATACATTGACTCACCATGGATGTGTAATGGATTTGATCTGGGCAGAAGTTTTGGGTTCTAGTGTTTAAAATCCAGATCATTCTATTACCATCCCTAAAACTGCAAGTTTTGTAATCATGTTCCCACGCAATGCAGTGTCCTCTTCAGAATGCAAGAACGCATTTGGTGAGAGTCAAGCTTCTGGTCTAGGATGGCTATCTTATTTAGCATAAATGCTTTTTAACAAGCTTTCGTGTATATTTTTGCCCCACTCAGTGAATTGGCTTCATCATTACTTGGTTCCTGATGGGAAAGCAGCACAAACGTTAAAGCCAGGCTGACCCAAGCCTGAATCCTAACCTGTACCACGGTGCCTGGCTTCCACGAGAGGTGCCCAACCTCCCAAGCCTGGAAAATGGCAGGAGCCAACGCATCTTTGCTTCTTTTCATACAGAGAGAATAAGAGAGCTACAATGATTTTTCCCTGAAGGGTCGTGGTATAGCTGTTCACAGAGTCCCCATCCACAAGGCATCCAGGGCGATCTTCAAGGCAAAATGTGGAGGCCCCCCTACAGGGATCTGCCCGTAGGCAGAGTCAGCCTTCAGATCTTAGACTAACTGAACCCATTATCAGTTGCCTTACCTCCCCCACTTCCATGTTTACTGCTGTTTCCGAACTGCTCCATATTGCTGGTCTTAGCTATGGTCTCCTTAGACAGCTGCCTTCCCTGGTGGGCACTTGGAGAGCGACAGGCAGAAAGAACCTAGGCCAATATCAGTGATGATTTACGGTTATTGACTTGCCTTTGGTCTCAGGGCTCTAACCGTTGTATTCTACAATCTTCATGCCACAATGCACCCTCCCTGGTGAATATTCTATTGGCTACTCCAGGAATGGACCATGGAGAGGGAGACCCTGAAGAACTGGCTAGAGAGAGAGGCCCCAGGGGGGTCTGACTGGAGGTGGGGGTGGGAGAGTGTGGAGGAGGAAGAAAAGAGAAAGAGAGGGAGGGAGGGAGCGCTGCTAGATAAATGATATATTGTACAGGAAGCAAGAATAGAGAAGTGGACAGAGGTTTAGTGGAGGAACAAAGGTTGAAAACAAACGTGCAAGTAAATAAAAAGTGGCCTCCGTTAAGAAAAAAATTATAAATTATAAAATCCCCTTTAACTCCGTAGTAAAAGAAATCCTGAAGCAAGTCCACAACAGTTGCTACAAAGATGGCTAATTTTTCTTTAAAAATCGCATTTGGAAATTCAAAGAGGTTATCAAAGTAAATTAGCAAACTGTTTACTTGAAACAACATTTTAACAATCAAAACCAAACTTAGAACTATAAAGGAATCTGAGAAAAGACAGACATAAGAGAAGAAAAATTAGGAGAAAGAATAGAAGAGAAGAGAGCAAGGGAAAGCCAGAAACTAAAGTTGGAATATTTGTTTTATGAAGTATTAATAACTCATGAAGGGTTATTTGTCATTGCTGAATTTAGAAATTTATTATCCTTTATGAACAAGAAACCAAAATGTCTAGAGTCATTGGCTCGGAGTGTTTATAAAATGCACCTTCATCCAGAGGACAG
>NW_007728893.1:144867-175449 GCF_000696425.1 Galeopterus variegatus
AGGAAGGAAGGAAGGAAGGAAGGAAGGAAGGAAGGAAGGAAGGAAGGAAGGAAGGAAGGAAGGAAGGAAGGAAGGAAGGAAGGAAGGAAGGAGTCCGTTTCACAGGAGCAGGTTTTGAAAGGTGCACTAGAAAGCGTAGGCAAGTAGAGTCCCACCAGCAAGAAATGAAGGGCAAAGGCAGGAAGCTCCTATTACTGCCCACCTACCATTACTCAGAGCTTTACCTCTGTTATATCTCCAATTCTTACACAATCCTGAGTGATGTACGATGGTCCCCACTTTACAGATGAGGAAATTGAGGCATAGAGAGGTTAAATACTTTGCCCGTGTCTGAACAAGTAGGTCTGCGTGACTTCAAAGCCAGCACTGTCTTTCCACATCATTTGTCTACAGCTTCACCTTTGCTGCCATGCCTGAGAACCAAGCAAGCAGGAAGACACACTTATCTGAAGTCCTTGGAGGGGGAGATAATCTACCCCTGACCACCACCTCTTCAGAGACACAAACGCACGTTCACACACCACATGCAAATAGAAAAAAAGAAATTATAATCTATTTGGAATTATGGCTTTCCTTTCCAGTCCTTCAATCCAGCAAATGTGGAATCCCAGACACACATACTACAGTAATTCAGGTTGTTTTTCTCTCTCTGGAGGGGAGCTCTTCTTCAGATGATTTCAATTTGCAGGCACAGAGAGGGCCTCCTAATCATGAGGTGTGGAGATGTGGCCGCAAGGCTGGGCTGGGCGCTCCGCCCTGAGGGCCAGCGTGTCTCACTGGGTCCACATAGCCAGGGCCCCCTGGGCTCCACACTGGGGCTGCTTTTTCTTCCCTTATCTAAGGAATTCAGGCAAAGGCTGCCGAATGAGGTCCAATTATCTTAGTGATTGTGGCTACACACCGGTGTTAGGCCAGTGTGGCATTTAATTTGCTGCTTAACATTTTTTAAAAAAGTCTTTTTTCCACTTTTACATCCAAGTTGACATAGTGCAAATGGTGTAAAAAGTTTTTTGAGAGCCACTGAAAAGAATCAGACTGTCTCGGCGTTAAAGGGACTTTGCCATCATCTTCCCCATCACAAACTTCACACACACACACACATATGTACACTTAGAATTCCTGAGCCCATGCATGATAGACAAGCAGACACTGAAGAAGGAGTCTTTTTACTAAAGATCAGTCCCTCATCATACTCATTCGACACATACTGACAGCACCTCCTGTCTGCTGACCTCTGCAAGGTGCTACAGGTGTAAATGGGAGCAAGGCAGAGCCACAGCTCTGGGGAAGCCTATGTCAATTACAGAGTATGCAGGTGACCTGCCAGCCCCTCTCTGTACCCTTCCTGCCCTGCTCTGGACACCAGGGGCCTGACCTACCCTGGACACATCTCAGGGCTCCTTGCAGGTGGGTTTAGGCAATGGGATGTGCTAAAATGCAACTGGAAGAAGAACATTTGGGGAGGGGGTGTTCCCCTTCTCTCCAGGCTCTAGCTCTCTCAGTTGCTGTCTATGGCCCTCTCCACACAGTCTCTCTGGCTCCCACTTCCCAGAGGCATCCCCTCCTCACCCCTTCAGGCCTTCAGAGGAACCTGGGGTGGCCCACTATCCCTGATGGTTTCCCTACCTCCTGCCCATACTTCTCCTGTATTAAACTCTCCTTAGTTTATCCTATTTCAAGTATGCCATCTGTTTCCTGCTGGGAACCGAACTGATACGGGGAGGCAGCCATGTAAGCAGACAATTACAGTATAATGCAGAACAATAAAAGACAATATTGTTTCCCAGCAAGGTTCAAGAGCTCTGGAGTCTGATAGCTTCGGTTGTGCATCCTGGCTCTACTACTTACCATCTTGGTAACCTCTTTAATCCTGTTTGCACCTCTGAAAAATAGGTTAATAGTAGTGCCTACTTAATAGGGTGGATTAAATGAGATAATACAAGTAGGGTATTTAGCAGTACATCAGGCACTTTATCAGTGCTGATGGCAGGGATTCTTAGAGTTAACTGTGTAGTTCCTTCAACAGAATGTGTACCCAATACATATCCATTGAATGACTGAAGTGCTGGGAGGAATAGGTACAGGGACACAGAGGAAGGGACAGGGCAATAGCAAAGAAGGAATTGGGAAGTGCTGCACAGAGGAGGTGATGCTCGGCTGCCCCTGGAGAAGAAGTTAGCTTGCAGGATGGCTGGCAAAGAGTGTTCCAGGCAGAAGCCACAGCAGATGCAAGTGCATGGAGGCCTGACGCACACATCAGATATGGGGTGGTGCAAACAGTTCAGTGCAGTGAGAGCAAAGGACACATGCAGGGCGTGATGAGAGCTGTGGTCAGAGGGCTAGGCAGAGGCAGCCAGGGAAGGCATTGGATGTAATGCCAAAGAGTTGGGTCTTTACTGTAAAAGCTAGGGAGGAGCTTCTAAACTGGCAGTGGACACGAACAGGTTTGATGCTGAGAAGGTTCAGTCTGGCTGCAATGTTGGCCCTGTCCTGGGCACAACATGAGCACACAGTAGGTGTTTTGCATGTGTTGAATGAATGGATGCACAGCCTCTGTTCTATACAGCAAGATCTGTCACCTCCATGCCTCCCTCCTTCCATCCAATAAACACAGCAACATTTAACATGCCACGATCCAGGCAATTCACCAGTCACATCTCTCCACGTGTTTTCTCACCTGATCTCGTTAATATTATGCCCCATTGTGATATAATAAAAATATATATTTGGTCTTTGTCCCTGGTTCCTGGCACAGAGCTCCTAAAAACCCTTGCAATCTCCTGAGTGATAAGAATGTTTTTTGTATGCTAATGAGATGACTCATGGGACACTAAATAGCTTCAGAATGGTAGCCAGAAAGACCTCTGTGGAAGGAAGAGGGGCAGGAGATGGACTTCAATCTCCAATGGCCACTGATTTAATCAATCATGCCTACATAATGAAACCTCCATAAAAACCTCTAAACTGCAGGGAACGGGGATCAGGAGCTTCCAGGTTGGTGAGCACAGTGGTATGGTGGGAAGGTGGCATGTCTAGAGAGGGCATGGAAACTGCACCACCACCCCTCCCCCTTACTTTGCCCTATGCATCGCTTGCATTTGACTGCTCCTGAGTTGTCCCCTTTATAATAAACTAGTAATAGTAAGTCAAGTGCTTTCCTGAGTTCTGAGAGTTGTTCTAGCAAACTATCAAACCTGAGAAGGGGGTTGTGGAAACCCCTGAATTGGTTGGAAGTACAGGTGGGTAGCCCCTGGGACTTGAGACTGGCATCTGAAGTGGGGGCTGTCTTGTGGGACTGAGCCCTTAATCTGTGGGGTCTGTGTCAACTCCGCACGGTTAGTGTCAGCATTAAATTGATTGTTGGATACCTAGTTAGTATAGAAAAATTGGAGAATTGCTTGGTGTAGAAAAACCTCACACATGTGGGGTCAGTAGTGGTGTCAGAAAAAAAGTCGTCGTACTCATAAATACTCTTCTTGCTGTGAGGCACTCCCTGGGCCCCACTGCCAGACTCACACCAGAGGACAGTGCGCATCAGGGCGGCTCTGCTCTCACTGACTCAGCTGCTGATTCAACTGTCCCTCTGGGTGTGGCAGCTGCAGGCACCTGGGACCAGCCAGATGCCACACCAGCCCCTGGGAGGAGTGTTTCCTGGCTGGTAGCCTATATACCTGCACCTGGTGAGCTTGAGACTCATGTGCATATTCCAGATCTTTCCTGGGAAATAGAAACTCTTTACAGTGGATTGGTAACCAGGAGGCTGAAAGCCCTGAAACACTAGAGGCCAACAAGGGGAGAAAGCCTACCTGAGAATGAAGCCAGCAGAGAGGACGGCAGAGCCCAGAGGACCAACTATGTGCCAAGCACAATGCTAAACACTGTTATGAACTAGCTGGTTTCATTCTCACTGCAGCCCTGTGTGGGATCTATTATTATCCTCAGAGGAGGAAGCAGAAGCTCACAGGGGTTAGTACCTTGTTCAAGGTCACACAGCATGGAGAATGCTAAACACTGTTATGAACTAGCTGGTTTCATTCTCACTGCAGCCCTGTGTGGGATCTATTATTATCCCCAGAGGAGGAAGCAGAAGCTCACAGGGGTTAGTACCTTGTTCAAGGTCACACAGCATGGAGATGTTAGACAGGGGAGCTTCATAATGTTTATGTATGTAGTATTACAACAGAAAGAAGGACAGGCCCGGCAACCTCAGTGGCATCCCTAAATCCAGGAGGGCCTGAAGCCAGCACTAGCTTTGGACTTTTCTTTTTCTGCCACTTGCCACCGAAGGTACCTGAATGATACAGAATAGTATCACCACATTTCTACCAGACAGGTAAAAGGACTTGCCCAGATCTCCCCAGCAGTCAGGGTGCCACAAGGAGGATCCAGGCCTCCTGGCTCCTTTCCTGAGCTGGTCACCTGACCTTTGAGACACAGATCACATTCACTAAACTCTTATTTGAACCCCTGAGTGGGGGAAGCCAGAGGCCTCGAAGATTAGATGTGCTAATGATGTGGTAAGTCAATGTCCCATACTTGCTGGGCTCTAGGTGCTCTTTACAAACAAATGAGATCACAGCAATCCAAGGGTGATCAGAGCCTCAAACCAGATGGGGAACTCTGAGGTGAGATAGAATGACCTCAAGTTACCAGCAGAAAAGGTCTCTGATTAAAATAAATACACAAACTACTTTCCTCTCCATGCATAAGACAGACCTGTCAAACGAAAGGGCAATTACATCTTTTCAGGTGCAACATCAAAGCTGTCGACTTTGCTATATAATTTACGACCTGGTCAGCAGACAAACATTCATTCTGTGTTATACTTGTCACCTTCCCTCTCCTCCTACTCAAAGAGCCCCTTTACTGGGCAGGGGGAGAAAGTGGGACATTGGGAATCAGAAGATGTGAGCTTCAGAGAGGGTGGTGCCTCTTACCATCCGGAGAAGCTTGGGAAGGTCATCCTCTCACATTTCACATCCCTTGATGGCTCCCCATTCCTGGTCATTCATTCATTCAACAAACATTTATTGAGTTCTTACTAAGTACTAGGCAGTCCTGGAATCTATGCATAGTAGTAAACAAGACTGAAATGATCCCCATCTTTCCAGGGTTATAATCTAGTGAGAAAGACAGAGACTGAACATGAACAAAAATAAGATGGTGAGACATAGACACACAGACACACACACATACACATACCACGGGGAGTTGCACGAGGTTCTATGGAGGTGCATTCAGTTAAGAAGCTAGCCACTGAGCATGTTCTCACCAAGAAGCAGCATCCAGAAAAGCCCCAGGAAAGGAGAGAACAGTTCTCTAAGGAACCAACAGAATTCTAGTATGGCTGAAATGCAGACAAAGAGAGGTAATGGTAGGCCACAGTGAGGGAGGGGCAGGCCAGACCGTGGGGCCTGAGGGGTTTACCTTTCTCTAAGGACAAGGAGCCACAGGAACGGCCTGTCAGTGTTTCTAGCCTCGCCCTGCAGCCCTTGATGCTTTCCGATCTGCTCCTGCTTCCACCTGCCGCCTGACCCTTAAATCTGCTGCTCAGCCCATCAAACTCCTGCCACCAGGAGGAAGCTGCTCTCATGACAGGGTGCCTGACATGAGGGGGCAGAAACCCAGACACACATTTCAGAAGAAGCTGGTGGTTAAAGGTAAGAATTGGATATCCAAATCTGTTTTTGATCCAAGGGGATGAGCTGAACAAAGGAGTTGTAGGTAGGGGATGGGGAACATCAGCTGCCTCCTTCCACACAAATACCACCTGGAGCAATCCCAGAGGTGAGCAGGAACATTGCTGGCTAATGGAGGTGGGTTTGAGGTTCATTTAAAAGATCCAAAGCAGAGCAGAGACTCTTGAAATACTCGCACGTGCCTACTCACCTCCCAGAGCTGGTGAATTAAGAGCCAAGCCATGGGGAACCTTAGAGTTAGGGTGGTATGTGTGAGGTCCAAAGCCACCTCTCCACAGGGAGGTGCTGGGTGTTGGGGATTCCTTTCTCAATGTTATAGGCAGTGTCTGGGGTGGGGTCTGTGCCTGAGTGTGCCTCAGCTCTTCCTACCCATTCAATGTGGATGTTTTCTCAGTCGTCTGGTGGGTAGGAGTCTCTCAACTGGTCCCTGACTTTCTGAGGGAACTGATGAACAGATGTTTATTTGGCACGTCTGGGGTGGAGGGAGAGTCAGGAGCTTCCTATTCTGCCATGGTGCTGACATCACTCTCGGATCAGAGCCTGGAACACCCCCATACAGAAGTACAGAAATTGACTAGAACTTGAGCCACTGGCCCCCCTGCTTCCAGTTACTTGGTTAGTGAAGTAGGCATTGTGTTTTTGCTCCCCCAACACCCAGTACCCCTTATTCTGGCAACTGCATTCCCAGTTCCCACTGGGGAAGCCACCCTTCCTTTGGTTCCTATGGTGCTGACCTTCAACCTCTCCCCCAACTCTGGGGATGGTCAGGTGACATGGGCCTGGCCAATCAGAATATTCCATCGCCTTGTCCACAGTGATTGGTACAGGGCTGGGCATGTGACTCAAACTGGACCAACGGGAATAAACTCAGAGATTTTGCAAGAACTTCTGGGAAGAAAAGTTCTTCATCTGTTAAGGTTGTTAAACTGGTGGCTGCAGCACAAATGCTTCTGGAAGCCAAAATATGGGGAAGCTGAGAATAAAGCTGGCTGAGAGACAAAAGGGGAGAAAGATTCAGTGGCAATGCAGAGAAAAAGAGAGACCAAATCTTTGACTCCAGTGATTCCTGGGGCCAGGTTTTACCCCTGGGCCCCCCCTCTTATATAAGCAAGTAAATCCTTTTAATGCTTCAGCCCGCCTGGGCTGGGTTTCTATCACCCACAACTCGAACTGTAACATATTCCCTTTTGACCTCTTCTACAGCTCCCACAGCCTGTCCTTAGGAGAATGGAGAGGGTACAAGGGGACTCAGATAGTAGCCTCGGCCGACAGACCTGCCAGCACAGGGCTGAGGACTATGGAACACCATAGACACAAAATCTAGTGAAAACTCCATTCCTAATCTCCTTACCAAACTCACACTACTTGGGAACTTCTGACAACTGCACCTCACCCTGCGGAAGCAGCTAGAAGTGTTCTTACTTCAGCCACAGTCTGTGACTCCAGAGTCTAACAGTCAATTATCCTGCTGCTGATGAAAAGGCAGAAGCGGTGAAGGGGTGTGGCGGAGCTCACCACAGCCAGTCGTGTTAATGACCTGTCTGCAGTAACTTTGTAAACCTCCATTTTCAGTTTTGTGGCTCAGCCAAAAACAGTCACTCTACACTTCAGCTTGTCAAGCACATTTTCACTTAGGAAGCAATGTCATTGTTGCCATGATCATCAGTTCTCAGGAAAGCCTGTGTTGTTGTTTATGAGCACCAAACCCCAAATATCTGCAGAGAACCTCTTTCGGGAGCTTGTGGCACTATAGTAACTCTCCCAAAGTGTTCCACATTTCATTATTTTTTATTTTTTAAACAGAAAATTGTTCTCTACTCAAATCTGTAAAATGCATTAGCTCATAGTTTCCATTTTAAACCAAAATCAAATCAGCTTTAACATGGACTGGGTATCCAAGGCTGCTGTTTTCCCTAAGAGTATCTTGGTAAGTCCTAATATTTCGGATGACCCATGAAGGAGAAATGTGAAAACAGAGACCAAGGCCCATAAGAAAAACCCAGGTCCCGTCCAGTTGCAACCACTTGTATACATATATGAGGACTGCCTTTCCTATGAGAGGATTCTACAAGTAACAGGACTAGAATTGGCAATTTTTGTCCGTGATTGAATTAGTAGGGGCCACTGGTTTGATTTTAACAACAAAATGTATTTATTGAACATATACTATGTGCCCACCAGGCACTGGAGTAACATTAACAGAGCAGCAGCCATACCATCAAGGTCTAGTGGAAGCTTCTGGTCTAGTAGGGGTAGCAGACATACACAAGGGAATAAACAATTCGAGATTATTATAAGTGCTTGGAAGAAAGCAGCCAGGGAGCAGCCAGAGAGAATGGGAAGGGCTGGCCTGTTAGCTTAGTTGGTTAGAGCATGGTGTTATAACACCAAGGTCAAGAGTTCAGACCCCCACACTGGCCACCTGCCAAAGAGACAGAGAGAGAGAGAGAGAGAGAGAGAGAGAGAGAGAGAGAGAGAGAGAGAGAGAATGGGGTGGTGAGAAAGATCTGTCTGAAGAAATAGCATTTAAGCTGAGACTCCAGGATATGAAGAACAGGGAGCTGGGGGACAGGGGCCCTGCAGGGAGAGAAACAACACGAAGCAGAGTCCTGAGACAGGTCGGAGCTTGCTGAGTATGAGGAACAGAGAGGAGGCCAGTATGCTGAAGCCTATTGAGGAAATGGGGTGGGAGCATTGGGGCACAGATGGGTTTAAGCAGGGGCACAGCACGACCTCATGCAGGAGGAGAATAATCCATGTTGAACATACTAAGTTTGAGGGGCCTGCTAGACTTCCAAATGGCTGTATTAACTAGGCATTTGACATAATCAAGTCTGAAACTCAGAGGACAGATTCAACTGGAGATATAATTTGGAAGAAGTCAGCATAGAGACATCTTCAAAAACATTTAAATGCTGGTTGGAACAATAGGTGCCCTACTGAGAGACTAAGAGGGCAGAGTCACAAGCAGAAATACAAGCACATTTGGTGTCATGGGAGTCAAAAGAAGAAGTGATTTTAGAATGAGGGAGTGGTCTGCTGGGGCAAAGGCTTCCTGGAGGCTGAGCTGACTTGTTGATTAACTCCAGAGCTTTGAGATTTAGAACGGGCTAAAGCTGGAAGGCAGATAAGGGGATGCTCATCTTAAAAGGCTTTCCTTAGTGCCTGGGGAAAATATAATAACATAGTGAGTAAAAGTGAAAATTGCAGGCTCCTGGGCCAGGCTCCCTGTAACTGAGTTCCACTTCTGCCCTGTGCCAGCATTGTGGCCTTAATTTTCCAAACTTCCATGAGCTTCAGCTTGTCTTTACAATGGAAGTAACAATGCTATCTCCTCTCAAGGTTGTTGTAAGGATTAACTGTGTTAATAAATAGCCGGTGCTTAGAAGAGAGAACATGTTTGGTTCATGTTAAATGCTGAGCAAGTGTTAGCTCTTAGTATCATGCTATTGTTATAAAAATTAATGAAGCTCTGGCTCCCAACCCTACCTAATCCCAAAATTAATGCTAACTGCCAAGTGCTGGGTTTTACATGTATTGTCTCACATGGGAGATATTGTTACACCCATTTTACAGAAGAGGAACTCGCCTAGGACCACCTAGTAAGTGCCAGGGTGGAACCGGCATTCACATCAGGTCAGAGAGCCTGTGCTCTAAATCACTACTCTGCAACTCTGCCATGGGATGCCAAGATAGCTGGTTAATGTGCACTGCAGGGGGAGAAATAGCTGACTAATGCACTAATTGTGCTTCTGCTGCAACTTGCACTTCCAGAGGTAATTGTTGGTTTCAAATGGGTTCTGAGGTTGATCTGATGGTAGCGAATTATCAACTTATTAACATTAGTGTCACTAAAGTTCATATACAACCTCCACTGCTCAATCTGACTGGCTTTTAAAAAATAAATGAGTAAAGTAAATAAATAAATGAGTAAATAAATAAATAAAATTGGTTCTGATATGCTTATAGTTATTAGAAAACCAAATCTTGCTTTGGATTTCACAGGATTTAAGATTAATCAAGTAACAAGGTTGTTTTGGATCAGGGTTGTACAAACTGTGCTACAGGAAACCCCAGTTCCTCCCCTTAGAGAGGGTACAGTGTGGTCCCCCTCTGCATATGGAGCTCTGGCTCCCAACCCTACCTAACCCAGAATGGCTCTCCTCTCATCTGTTCTATATATGAGCATACTCTCAAGCCTTCATTTGAAGAAACTATCCTGAGGATACAAAAGCTTGAAAAACCACAAAATGGCATTTCTCAAACTGCAACTGTATCACAATCACCTACGGTGGTTGTTAAAATACAAATTCCTTGATCTTACTACAACCTAAAGAATCAGAAACACCAGAGGGAGGGCCTGGGAATCTGCTTTTTAACTAGGTCCCAGATGACTCACATGCATATTCAAGTTTGAGAACCAGGTAAACATGATCCCTATTACTTCGCTGTCCAACATAGTAGCCACTTCCTATGGCTTATTTCAATTTAAACATAAATTCATTAAAATTAAATAAACTTTAAAAATTTGGTTTCTCAATTGCACCAGGCACATTTTAAGTACCCAACGGGCACATGTGGCTAGTGGACACCACAGACAGAACATCTCCATCATTGTAGAGTGTACTATTCGAAAGTGCTGAAAACTCCCTTCCAGACTAAACACTGTAGGACTCTAAGCCCAAGTGAATGATGTAACTCATGTGTTTTACATCAAGGCACTAGTCAGTCAATACTTCCGACCATTTTTTAACTGTATTCAAGACATAATATGCTACCTAAGGATATAATATCACACCTACCATTTTGGACTAAAATTATCTGTTTATATATCTATTTCCCCTGATATGCTCTGAGCGTCTTGAAGGCAGGAACCATGCATTACTATTTCGGTCTGTATTCTCAGTGCCTAGGGCTTAAATATATGCTTGTGAATAGTTTAATTGGGCCACACAGCATAAGTGAAATATGAAGCTGACACACAAAATGTCCCTGCTAAAAGCATTCATATCGATTAGGATGGCTACTATCAAAACAGAAGATTACAAGTGTTGGTGAGGATGTGGAGAAATAGGAACTGTGAGTACTACTGGTGGGGATGTAAATTGGTGCAGCCGCTATGGAAAACAGTATGGTGGTTCCTCAAAAAATTAAAAAATAGAATTGCCATATGATCCAGCAACTCCACTTCTGGGTATATACCCAAAAGAAGTAAAAGCAGGCTCTTGGAGAGATATTCGTATGCCCATGATTATAGCAGCATTATTTATAATAGCCAAAATGTAGAAGTACTCAAGTGTCCATCACAGATGAATGGGTAAACAAAATGTGCCATATACATACAATAGAATGTTATTTAGACTTAAAAAGGAAAGGAATTCTGAGACATCGTGATAAACCTTGAGGATATTATGCTAAGTGAACATTAGTAACCAAAGGACACCTGCATGATTTCACTTACATAAGGTACCTAGAGTAGTATAAAGTAGAGACAGAAAGTAAAATGGTGGTTGCCAGAGGCTGGGGAGAGGGAGGAATAGGGAGTCGTTATTTAATAGGTACAGAATGTCAGTTTTGCAAGATAAAACCAGTTCTGGGGATGGATGGTGGTGATGGCTGCACAACAGTATGAATGTACTTCAAACCACTTAAAAATAGTTAAGATGTGCCGGCCCCGTGGCTCACTCGGGAGAGTGCAGTGCTGGTAACGCTGAGACGGCGGGTTTGGATCCTATATAGGGATGGCTGGTGCGCTCACTGGCTGAGTGTGGTGCAGACCACACTGTGCCAAGGGTTGCGATCCCTTACCGGTCACACACACACACACAAAGTTAAGATGGTACTTTTTATGTTACGTATATCTCACAGTTAAAAAAATTTTAATAAATTTTTTTTTAAAAATTAGAAAGCATTCACTAGTACCAACTACAGGAAATACATCAGTTCTGGTGGCTCTGAGCTTTGAGAAAGTGGCTTTGAGCCCGGCCCGTGGCTCACTCGGGAGAGTGCGGTGCTGATAACACCAAGGCCACGGGTTCGGATCCTATATAGGGATGGCCGGTTTGCTCACTGGCTGAGCGTGGTGCTGACAACACCAAGCCAAGGGTTGAGATCCCCTTACTGGTCATCTTTTAAAAAAAAAAAAAAAGAGAGAGAGAGAAAGTGGCTTTGGAAAACCTTTGGTTCTGAATGTATCCTGCTGCACCTCAGGCAGGTGCTGAGAGCAGGAGGATGATGGAAAGATGAGACATGGAGGCACTGTCACAGGCCTGACCTGTCGTCTCACCTCTTTAGAGGAGGCTTCTGTGACAATCCCAAGCCAGAGGGACCCTCTTGATTCTCTTGACTTAGAACCACTTACAGTCCTCACTAATGGTTCCCCATCTAGCTGAGCACAAGAACCCCCTGGAAGGGCTTCCTCCTGATTTACAAGACATGATAAATAATAATAATTAGCATTTAATGAGCACCTAATATTTGCCGAGTGTTGCTCATGTGTTTCATGTGTATTATCCCACTTAATTCTCAAAACAATGCTAATATGTATGAGGACGGTTATTGTCTCCATTTTACAGATGAGAAAGCTGAGGCACAGAGAAATGAAGTCACTTCCTCAAAAATAAACCTTTCTTTTTTTATGAGTTATAGCATAATCATTCTCATAACTTTAAAAAAGTGATCATTGTCATCTTTTTAGTGCCTGCATTATTTTTCACTGTTTTACCTTAATTTGTGTTTCATCATGTCACCCCTCATTTGTTAATGCATAGCTCATTGTAGGGCAGGTTTTTGTCTTGTCTGCTACTATTTACCATTTTAAATGATGCTGCAATGGACATCTTTGTGTGATGGGTGTTTTCTATATTTGTGAAAAACTTTCCTTAGGAAAATTGTGGGGAATTGTTCTGATGGTGAATGGTGCTAAACAGTGAGCAAGAGTCTTTATTGAGGGAAATGTGCTAGACAGGCCAGGCAAGCTGCTCTCCTGGGGAGGTGTTATGTGCCCTGGTACAGCCCCCAACAACAGGCCCAAACATTTACTGTGGGCCAGGTGCTCTTTCAAACATTTTGTTTGATCCCACCTGTCCTGACGAAGATCCCTAAGGGGGAGGTTCACATGAGATTCCTGGAGGCAGAGATGAGGAAACAGACCCAGGCTCACACAATCAGCAAACAGTGGAGCCAGGAGGGAACTTCAGTTTCAGCCATAAGGCCGGCTTTCTGAGCACGATGACCCCCTCCCCATCCAGCCTAAGAAACAAAACCCAACGACAGCAGCAAGAAAGAGCCTTCCCCATTGACTAGGGACTGCACAAGAATATCTCTGCCAAAGCACAAGGGAAACATCTGTCACTTCCCTGGCAAGAAATCTGGAAGCACTCACTCCAAGTAACATAGAGTTCCTGCCTTCAGAGCACCTGCCCTTCAGATGCTGACATAAAGTGGAAAGAAGGGGAAGGCAGTAGTGTACTCAGGACCACCACGCACCAGGCATGTGGATGCTTTCTGTCATTATGTATATGTTTGTAAGGGGTTGAACTGTGTCTTCTCCCACCACCACAATGTGGAAGTCCTAGCCCTCAGTACCCATGAATGTGACCTTACTTGGAAATAGGTTCTTTGCAGATGCAATTAAGATATAAATTAAAATGGAGGACAGTCCCTTAATCCAATATGTTTGGTGTCCTTAGAGGAGAAGAGAGACACAGGGAAAATGCCAGGAGACTGCAGACGCAGAGACTGGAGTGATATGGCTGCACGCCAGGAATGTCAAGGATTGCTGGCAAACACCAGAAGCTAGGAAGAGGCAAGGAAGAGTTTACCCTTAAAGGTTTCAGAGAGAGCACGACTCTGTTGACACCTTGATGTCAGACTTCTAGCCTCCAGAACTGTGAAACTACATTCCTGCTGTTTTCAGCCACCAAATACTTTGTTATGTCTGCTCTAGGAAACTAGGAATACAATATTATCTAGTTTCTTAGTGCCATCAAGGCAGAAGCTATGTTTTGCCTTGGTATCCCAGCAGCTAGCACAGTCCCTGGCACATAGTAGTTGCTAAGGAAGTGTTTGTTGAGTGAACAACAGAAAAAAAAAAATGAAGTATAAACTCAGTAAGAGGAGGAACCATGTCTTTTATCTCTACTAAGAGACTTCAGCAAATTAACTGCTCAATAAATATTTGTAAAAAGAATACATTTTTAAAAAATGAGTGAATGACAAGGCCAAGAAGGCTTTGCAATGAGTCTTATTCATTTATTTCCCCAGGATTTAGCATAGGGCCTGACACACAGTAGCTGCTTAATAAATTTTGGAGGAGTGAAGGGAGGGAGGAGATAAGACCAGGATCACAATTTCCCAGCTCTCAATTTAGGTGGAACCTTCCTTCCTTTAAAGTATCTAACCCAGGAATGGCTGATGCTGTGAAATAACCCACTGAATGTTAAACAGCCTCAGTTATATTGAAACGAGTGAAGGGAGGGAGGAGATAAGACCAGGATCACAATTTCCCAGCTCTCAATTTAGGTGGAACCTTCCTTCCTTTAAAGTATCTAACTCAGGAATGGCTGATGCTGTGAAATAACCCACTGAATGTTAAACAGCCTCAGTTATATTGAAAGGCCTTTCACCATGGAACTTGCTTACTGTTTTTCTAAAACACATTTCTTTTTCTTTTACACCCAGACATCATAAGGCTTTCCAACCCTTCCAACTATGTTAGAAATGCAGAGTTAAGAGGTCAGCCTTCTGTGTTCAGCTCTGGGGACACGTTTCCCATGCATGTGCAGCCTGCACTCCTGACCCCTGCCCTGCGGCCTAAAAGGGACATCAGCTGGGCTGAGGGAAATTCAATTTAGGCTGACAGCTGGCAGCATGATGACAGGGTGTCTGCCTTGACGTTTGGAAAGACAGAGAGAGGGAGAGGGAATCACAGAGGTTTCTCATGGGCTTGGCTTAGGAGGGTCTAAAGTTTAGGTCAGTTCGTTTCTACATATGGAGGAAAACCCTGAAAATAAGACCAACCGATTTCTACAGCGGGCTCAGAACTCAATTCGGCTTCTGTTTGCTGTGCCTCCTGCCTTCCCGGAGGTATTTGGGTTAAAAAAAGGAAATGGATCTTGTTCTTTATTCCTCTGTAATTGAGCCTTCCCAGGGATGACAACTGCATTGTTGCAGGTTATGATTTCATTCATTCATTCACTCACACATTTATTTTAAATAAGAGGTCTCTGTACCCATATCTTGGTAAATGTAGAAAGTCTCTACTCCTGTGGTTCCCCTTCTCTTCTATTGAACTTAGAGGCCCCAGCACTTGCCTGCTCCATGGAATACCAGGTAGGCTCACAACTGTGACAGTGACAAATAAGTAAAGAAAAGTGACCCCTTCTTAGTACTGGTTAGCAGGGAACGTAGGAAACTGCTTTATATCTCTTGATGTAGCCCTCATGTGGTCAGCTCACCCACTGACGTGGGAACTTTCCCCCCATCCAAGGAGTCGGGTGAGGTGGACATCTATGTTATTATACCAGACATAGGCCTACGTGGCTGGGTTAGTTTAAGTGCCTCTCCTGTGGCCCCAGAGCACTCCACACTGAACATAACGTGGTGGTTGTTAATCTGAATGGTACTTACCTCTTTCATTTTCCTCTAGATAGAAAACCCCATGAGAGCAGGACCATGTCTGCTGCATACACCTTGTATCCCAAGCATCCTAGCCTAGTTCCTGGCACATAAGCAATGAGCAATTGATCAATGCATGTTAGATGAATGAATGAATAAGCCAAAATAGAAGTAAAGGTGCTAGCCTTATGTTACAGTTAAGAGTGTGGGCTTTGGAATCAAAGGTGTAGGTTTCACTCATGCTCTGCCATTTATCAGCTGCATGACACGGTTTTATTAAAGTATATGATAAATATATAAAATTGTCTATGTCATAAGTGTACCATTCAAGGAATTTTTACACCCATGAAACCAGCACTCAGATCAAGAAACAGAACATTAGCAGAACCACAGAAGCCCACCTCATGCTCCCTTCCAGTCACTGTCCCCTTACTCACCCAAGGGGAAACCACAGCATCTGACAAATTACCCATCCTTTCTGACTCTTATCTTCAAATTGGGGAAAATAATACTTACCATGCAGTGAGTATAAGATTTAAAAACTATATTGCTATGGTAGTAATGGTAGTAGAAACGGAAGTGGAAGTAGTTAGCAACAGCACTAGCAGTGGCAGAGGTAATAGTAACAGCAATAGTAGTAGAAGTGATAGCAGCAATAGTAAAAGCAGCAGCAGTGGTAATAACAGAAGTAGTAACAGTGGTAATAGACGTATTAGTAGTAATAGCAGAACTAGTAGTAGCAGTAGTGGCAATGATAACAGCTAAAACATACAGCACTTACTGTGTGCCAGGCAACAACTCATGCTCAAAACAATACTTGTAAGGTTGTATGAAACAGGAGAGAATAGGAAGAAGCTGAGGCACAGAGGTTAAATAGCTTTTCCAAGATCACATAACTGGCGTCATGGATCCAGGACCCAAACTGCAGCTGTCTGGCTGCAGAGCCTACCCTTTCAACAGAATCCTTCGATAAGAAGGATTTGTTCTCCAATATCTCTTCTTTTCTTCTTCTATAATAACAACTCTCAATTTGGTAAGCATATAGCCTTGCAGAATAAAGATTATGTTTCCCAACCTTCTTTGCAGCTAAGTGTAGCCAGAGGACTAAATTCTGGCCAACAGAATGCAAGCAGAAGTGGCAGGTGCAACTTCCAGGAAGCATCCTTAAAGGAGTTTCTTTAAAGGGGCCTTTCTTCTTCTTGCTCCTCTACCTGCTGTGAGATGTGATGTCTGGAGCAGAGAAGCTAGAATGGACCGTGAGGTGACCTTGGGAATGGAAGCCCACCTGGCAGCGAAACAAGAGAGAAAAAGCCTGGGTGTCCTCATAGATTGCTGTAGCATCTCTGCACCACTTGTGTGTAAACTTTTAGGTAAGAGAGAAATATACTCTTTAAGCCAATGCTCTTGTGTGTAATTCATAGCAAAACCTAATTTTAATAGTGTACTGAGTTATTGCAGTTATAATTCATATCACCTATAAAGAAACCTGCACAATTAGTGCCACTTTTTGCTGAACTCTTGACTTAAAAAAATAAACAAACATGATTTGGAGTAATCCTGTAATAGATAAACTATGAAAATAAGCATGTAAAGCCTCATTTACCCTGGAAGGCGGTTAACAGTTCCTTATCACGTCATGTCTGGATCATATCAAAAGCCTCATAGGTTGGCCTCCCTGCCTCCAGCCTCTCACTGCTTCCACCCATTCAGGACACTTTTGCTTATCTAATCATCCTTAAAAACTATTTTCATCCTAAAAATTAAAACAATTACAATGCTCTATGTGCCTATTTTATGCAAGACTCTTTACTGTATACCTTTTTTTCTAATCTGCACAAAAAGTCTGAAACATAAATATTATTAACACCCCCCCCCATAGATAAGAAAACAGAAGAAACAGAGGTCACACAGCAAGTCAGTGACAACCACTCCCTCCAGCACCACACTCTTGCACCACAACAACCTGACTTCTTGGGAACACCAGCCACAATAAGTTGACCCTGCGTTAAGATTCTTGAACCATACAAGTTTTCTCTACCTAGTTTTTCATGGCTCTTCCTGTCCAGTCTAATTTTTATCATCCTCTAACACAAACCTCCATCCACTGAGGTCAGACTTTTTAGGCTCTTTATTATGTTCCCCTATACCAGGCCTCTGTACACCTAGCTGCAAAACAGGATAAATCATACCTCTACCAAGAGGCAACATGGTGTAGAGGAAAAGGCGGGGGTCTTGGAGTCAGAGAAAACTGACTTCAAATCCAGCTGGGCAGGTTCTTTATCTGCAAAGTGAATGTAGTAATTCTTACCTGGCAGGATTGTTGGGCTGACTGAATGAAATAATGTTTCTAAAGAACCTAATACACAGTAGACTCCTACAGCACCTATTATTGTTGGTGGTGCTGTGGTGTTGCTATTCCTGACTTCTTTCTGCTATCAGCACCCCATCAGCTTTCCTTCTGAATAAAGGTGGTAGATAATGTGACAGAAAACTTTGAGAAGTCTACAGCTCTGCAAATGCCAGAGATCTAATCTCCAGTAATAGTCATGTTGATCGTGACTCTGTCAGATTCTAGTGCTTATGTTTGATCAAATTTTCCATTTCAATCCCCCAAAAAGAAGTCTACAGCTCTGCAAATGCCAGAGATCTAATCTCCAGTAATAGTCATGTTGATTGTGACTCTGTCAGATTCTAGTGCTTATGTTTGATCAAATTTTCCATTTCAATCCCCCAAAAAGAATGCCTCCATGTTTCCAAGGTTGGGTTTTCTGGACAGGATGGGCTGGAGACCACTCACCGATTCCATAGTGAATCTCTTGACGAAAAACTGGAGAGCCTGGAGGCTGAAGATCTCATGTCTCAGCCGTCACATCAGAAAATTACCTAGATGGGGGGCAAGAAAAAAAATGACAAGGGTCATGCAATAGGACCGGGCAGAAGATATTGTCTGAGACCAACATGTGATTTCATTTGAAGGCTGACACCCTTGTTAGGAATGTCCTTGTACTACAGAGTGGCTATCCAGGAACAGGAAGGAAAACAACCAGGAAACCACTATTTCAGCTCCCCACTTTGGGGCTGATATCTCCATCATTGTATCTCTGTGCAAGTAAGTGTTCAGGAATCCTTCTTGCATTCTATTTCTAGCTCTCCACTGGAAAGCAATTTACAAGTCATTAACTTCCCTAGACCTAGGCTCCTAAACCTGAAATTAAAATGTGCTGATGGGTGCAACAGACAGACAGACAGACAGACACCTGCAGCTGTATGCCTACAGGAAGACAGAGGTGTTCCCCCAGCAAAGTAAACTAGCCCCAGGAAGAAGTTACATATATATGAATATACATATTTCAGGACAGTCCCTCTGAACCTGGGAGAGGATTTTAATTAATTCATGCATACCAAAGCTTAATTAACTCTGAGTGCACAGAGAGCAGAAAGTCTGGGATAAAAGGTGTTACATAAGGGAACAGCTTCAATATTTGCAGAATGCAAAGGAAACAGAGGTAGGGGTGTGAAAACAAGATGAGCCACGGGACCTGCGTGGTCCTTCTTAGTGATCCCTAGCCCAGAGTGGCACATCCATCTGGGGCCAGAAACTGAGAGATGCTCTTGACCCGCTATCTCTCTAACCCCATATCAAATCCATCCCCAAATCCTGTCTACCTTACTCCCTGATGATCTCTCAACCTCCCTACCTCTCCCATCTCCACTGACACAGCCCTAGTAGGGGTGTGAAAACAAGATGAGCCACGGGACCTGCGTGGTCCTTCTTAGTGATCCCTAGCCCAGAGTGGCACCTCCATCTGGGGCCAGAAACTGAGAGATGCTCTTGACCCGCTATCTCTCTAACCCCATATCAAATCCATCCCCAAATCCTGTATACCTTACTCCCTGATGATCTCTCAACCTCCCTACCTCTCCCATCTCCACTGACACAGCCCTGGATCAAGCCTCCATCATTCCCAACCAAGCCACTGCAGCTGCCTCCTAACTGATCTCCCCTCATCACCATTTCTCCCCCTGAAATCTGGCCTCTTAAGCAGAAACCAGAATAACCTTTTCCCTTTTTTACCTTTTATTAAGGAGAATTTTGTACAGTCACAAAGATGGAGAAAAGTACCATATATCCCATGTACCCATCACCCAACCCAATCATTCTCAACCCAAACTCAATCCTACCCCATTGTCTTCTCCTCCCTGCATTATTATTGTGAAGAAAATTCCACAAATCTTATCATTTCAGCCATAAATATTACAGCATATACCTTTCAGATAAGGTCTTTTACAAAAATATAACTGTAATACCATTACCACACCTAAAAAAGATGATAACAATTCCCTGATATCATCAATACCTCCACACAATGTTCAAATTCCTAATAGTCTCATAAATACCAAAAATGGTGTTTTGTACAACTGTTTAAAAAAACAAATCCAAGTAAGACCCACACCTTATAATTAAATCTTTATTATTTTTTTTATTTTGTTCATTATGCATATTCATAGGGTACAAAGCCCAGGACGTGATGGTCAGATCAATAGTATCAGGATGCCCACTACCACAAACTGCAATTGTAGAATGAAATCTTTAAAACACAAATCTGGTCATGTCATCTCCCACCTTTCCACCCCCAGCTTAATATCTTTCAACGGCTTCTCAGTGCTTTAGGATAAAAATCCAAATCGTTTAACGTGGTCTGACTCTTTCCCACCTCTCCGGCCTCATCTTGTCCACTGGGCTCCCTGCTGCAGTCATATGACATTTTTTTAGATCCTGGAACACGCTGTAGTTCTTCTGCCACAGATCCTTTGCCCATGCCATTCCCTCTGCTGGAAGGCTTCCTCTCTCACCCTCATTGCCTACTTAACGCCTGGACTTCCTTAAATGTTAAATCCTCAGGAAACTTTTCCTGCTCCTATCTCAGCTTTTAATTATACGCTCATTAATGTGAAGCTCGATTAACATCTGTTGATTTGATTTGCTTATAAGCTATGTGAGTACAAAGATTGTGTTTGAACTTGCTCATTGGTGTATCCCTAGCACCAACCAGACAATGCCCAGCACATTTGTTGGATAAGTGTTCAAACTACTACTTCCTTTAAACTTGGGGGCCAAGAACAACTGACTGAATCTTCCTGAGCCTTAAATCATACATTTAAGTTAGATGGGGAACTGCCAAACTTATCCTGAAATTCATATGGAAATGCAATGGACTCAGGATAGCCAAAATGATCTTGAAAAAGAAGAACAGTGTTGGAGGACTCACATTTCCTGACTTCAGAACCTACTACAAAGCTACAGTATCAAGACAGCATGGTACAGACATAAAGATAAGTATACACTCTCCCTTAGAATCACAGATCATGATCCTCCCATAGCGTTTACCTCCAGATCCCAACTTTACAAAGCACACATCTATGAAAAATAAGGCCCTGTTTCCTGCATAAGTAGTCAATTGCTCTCCAAGCCCACTCCTCAACTTGCTTTTCCTTTGTTTTCCTTGCTTTACCCAAGTGGGCCAGCTGAGACAGTGTAGTTGACTGGATCACTCTTCCTAATTCTTCATTCCCAGCATGAATTTGAAGTCTACGTCTCTGCCCTTCATCATGGGAGTTTGTAGTATTTCCCCCTGTAGTAAGAGGTGTTTCTCTCCCTACCCCACTAGATTCTGGACTGACCATTGACTTGCTTTAGCCAATGGAATGTGGATAGAAATGACAGTGCACTGGTCCCAAGTCCACCCCTCTTGTACTCCTGTGATGTGCCATGAGAGCAGCTTGTCTCCCCAGCCCCTGTTAGTTGCTGCCTTTTAGTCTGGACTCCAGATTGAAGACATGTAGTGCAGATCTGAGCCCAACCATAAGTCCAGCCTGAGCCAGCCATGCCCAACTTAGATAAGCCAAGCCACAACCAACTCACAGATCTAGGAGCATGAAAAAAAATAAATATCTGCTGTCATGCAAGCCACTTCAATGTTGAGGTTTTTGTTACTCAGCAAAAACTAACTAATACACATGAGTATTGACACGTTAGAAGAAATGAAAGCCAAGCACATAGCACAAAGTATGCTGACAATCAACAGAGCTACTCTTACAGACTCTCCACCTAGCTGATGCCAATTTGACCCTCACAACAATCCTGCAAGGTAGATATTGGGCCAGCTTTACAGATGAGAAGACCGAGGCTCAGAGATATGAAATGTGTCTAAAACAGTGTGTGACAGAACTGAAATCCTGACCCAGGTTGTCTGAGTCAAAAACTCCAAGCCAGGCTTCCTCTGCATAGAAAGGTCTTGCAGATGCTATCACGTGAGTCTGTGTTCAACCAACCCACCTCCACCCTATCTCATTCCTTTAATGGCTCTCATGAGAGCTGCTGGAGTAAAGTGGAAAAGTCACTGAGCTTAAAGTCAAAAGACCAGAGTTCCAATCCCAGCTCTGCCCCAGAGCAGAGCCTTGCCCTGGCCTGTGAGGCTCTTTGGCTCTTAGGCCCCTTACCTGTGAAATGAGGCCACTAATCCTAGCCTGGCCCACATCACTAGATTGTCATGAACCTCCAGAGAGATGGAGTGTGAAAGAGCTGTGTGAGGTGTGATATAAAAGTCAGTTCACATCCTGCTGCCTCGACTCTGAACCCACTCAAACTGGGTTAGCATCTACGTATTTGTCAGCATCTCACCTGCAGCGCCTTAAGACCCATTTATGCTTTGAGACTAATTTTTTTTTCGAACAGAGGTTATTTCTTTCCAGTCACGAAAGTAATGCAGCCCCATCAAGAAAAATGTTAAGGCAGAAAACTAAAATTATTTATTAGCCCAACATCTGAAGATAAATACTTTTCAGATATTGAGGCCATTTCCTTTCTGGGACTGGTTTTTGTAAGGGTGAAATTAATAATACATTTCAGGGAACATCAGTAAATGAAAAAAAATTCCATTTTGCAATTATGCATTCGATCATTTATTGAACAAACACTTGTGTTTCACCTACCATGTGCCAGGGACTGTTCTTGCCACCTTAAGACAGAGCCACGAACAAAAGAAAGTTAGAGATCTCAAGGAACTAATATTCATTCATTCATTATTCTTCTAATTCAATAAATATGGAGCACCTACTATGTGCTGGACACTGGATGATGATGATGGTGGTGATGTTGATGATGATATACTGATGATAACAGCTTCCTTGCTAAATCCCCGTACTCTAACAGTATGACTTATTGTTAAAAGTTGGGCCCTAGAACAAATGAATCTGGGTTGGAACTCAGATTATGACTCAGTGAATTCTACCCTTTCATGCTTCAGTTCTCTCATCTTTAAAACCGGGATAACTAAAGTACCTACCACATACAGTCACTATGAGAATTAACAAGATAATGTGGTTAAAACACTGAGCAAAACACTGCGCTCCCAGTAACCGATGAATACACGGTAACCAGTAGTGTTGGTAATGATACTATTGCCTCATTTAATCCTAACAACCATCCTACAAGAAGCTGAATCTCGGAGGTTAAGGAACCTGTCTAAGGTTACGCAGGTTACTGCTTGGGCACCTATGGCTCAGTCTCACTGGGGGCCTTCAGAGAGACTGTGGAGAACACACCTCAGAATTGTTCCACCAAGAAGAAAGGAAGCTGGGGCATTTATCCACCAACTCCCATCCCTTGCTGTCCAGGCATGGCCAAGGGATGGCCTCAGTGAGAGATGCAGGAAGCCCTCTTTGTGAACAGGCACTGTCTTCAGTGCCCTCCAGGGAGCACACAAAGATATGGGCAGGGAAGCAATAGCATCTGTAAACAGGTGCTCAATAAATATCTGTCAGAGTGAGTGAGCAATGCAGATCAACCCCCGTGGTCTACTCCACAACCTCTCATTTCTCGCTGCCACCAGTGATAGAAGATTTAAAGCAACTACCTGCTCAAGTGAACTAGAATTCATTACCATCAGGCATCACGTCTGTTACCACCCACAGTTCTGCATTTCCACTGAAATTCTATTCTATGACTTACAGTATGTCAGTCAGCAGAGCAATTCCTGATGCCATGCAGGAATAAGGGACATAAATCATTCAGTACCTAAACCCTTCTTTACTGCTAATCCTCAAATAGGTGTTGAATTTTATTCAACAAAAGTGACTTCACAGATGTTGGGATTCGTATCCTTTTACAGAGAATGTTATGAACTCTTGAGTCATCTGAAGCTGGCTACAGCTTGAACAATGTTTTTCCCCCATAAAATCACAGCAAACACTTTTCCTACCTACTGATGCGACTCTTTCCTGTTCTGTAGAAGGTGTACTTAGAAAATCAAGAACTTAAAGAAAACAGACTCAACATATTTTTATGCCATTCTTCTTATTCTATTAGAAGCCTAACTTGTCTAGTCCCAGTAGAAACTCCACGTCTTCCAGAAAGCTTTCTCTAACTTTCTTAGCCCAACAATCTATCCATTTCTGAACGCTTACAGCACTAATAGCACTAATAACAATAATAATAATAATAATAATAATAATAATAATAATAATAATAATAATAATAGCAACCCCTTACTGAGCATTGTAAAGCTTAGTTTTATGTGCCAACTTGATTGGACTAAGGGACACCCAGATAGCTGGTAAATGTTATTTCTGTATGTGTCTGTAAGAGTATTTTGGAAGAGATTAGCATTTGAATCAGTGGACTGAGTAAAGAAGATTGCCCTCACCAAAATGGGTGGGCATCATCCAATACACTGAAAGTCCAAATAGAACAAAAAAGCAGAGGAAGGGTGAGTTTACTCTCAGCTTGAGCTGGGACATCCATCTTCTCCAGCCCTCAGACATCAGCTTCCCTGGTTTCCAGGCCTTCAGACCTGGACTGAATTATACCACTGGTTTTACTGGTTTTCCAGCTTGCAGACAGCAGATCATGGGACCACTCAGTTTCCATAACTACATGAGCCAATTCCTGTTTCTCTGGAGAATCAGAGCCCTGACCGCTACAAACACTTTCCAGAGCCAATCCTAATCATGTTCATTATCTCATTTGATCCTGACCATAATCCTACAAGGAACTGTAATTGTCTGAATCTTAAAGATGAGGAAACTGAGGCTCACAGAGTTAATATAACATTTCCCAAGTCACAGGGCTCGTTGGTGGTGGCAGATTCAGGATTCAAACTTGGAATGGCTTGATTTGAAAGCTCAAGTCCTTACCTGCTATGCTAAGCAAGGCAGTATGGATTATGATTGAGGCCAGATGTCCGTGGGTTCCTGAGATGGGGGTGCTGAGGGCCTTAGCCCCGCCCCCTTTCCCCCCTCAGTCCACCCCCCACCCCCCACAACATCTTAGACTGTACTTATTAGAACATTTTAAGAGAAGAGAACAGAACTGAGGTTACCGGGGGTGGAAAAGGGAGAGAGGGAGAGGGGAGAGGGAGGAATTGGTAAAGGGCCTCAAAAATCGATTATATTGTATAATGGTAAATATATATTATTCCGATTTGAACATCAAAAATAAATAAATAAATAAACATTGGAAATATCTTTTAAAAAAATGATTGAAGACATCTCATTCTGTATTATTTTCTGATTGTCTCAGATAGGCAAGTCAAACCTCCTTTCCCATGATGAGTTTTGAAGGCAAATGCTGAGACTGGCTGAGTTAGTTACGGGGATTTCGTATGAATTACTAGGTCTCTCAGTTTCCATATCCACTAGCAAGCAACACGTCCTGCCTCCCTACCAGCCCTGAACAGCCCCAAGTCACGCATCTGGGACCTCTGGCCAGGTAACGTTGGACTCCTGCCGTTCCTCTTAATTCTTCTTTGCTGACCATACAAATGTTTGGGATGGGCTGCTCCTGCTGACTCTGTCTGCCCAGGATTACCCACAATTCTATGGTCTAGAGGGATGTAGATGAGACCCTGCAGAAGCCCACCCCAAGAACAAAAACCAAGAAAGGTTGAGGTACTCTCCCTAACAATGCCAAAGCTGGGGAACTTAGCCTGGCCTCTGCCCCTGCCTCACTTGCTGGTTAAAATAACAATCAAAGATGGTTTGCGTCTCTCCTCTCCAAAGAAGAGGTCCTTTAGAAGGACTCGTGATCCAAAAGACCACAACCACTGTCTTGTTGGATTATAAATTCATGACGACTGTGACTACATGCATACTCCTACTCCCTGAGTGTATTGCAGGCACCAGGCCAGACAATGAGAGACTACGTTGAATAACACAAGGTCACTACTATAGAGAGCTCACAGCCTAGTGGGGGTGGAAACAGGCATAGAAACACAGACTGGATGAACTGCCATAAGTGATATACTGTGGGTGTGAACACAATGACATAGGATCCACCTCACAAATATTTATTAAGTGCTTACTGCATACTATTTTCCATTAGCTAGAATTTCCCATAATGAGTCATCTACTAGGGAAATGCATCCATTTATCCATTGATTTACAGAAAAAAAATTATTAAGCTAAATGTCAAGGATATAATGGTTGGCAACATAGACATAGTCTCTGCTTCAGGAATCAGACCTTAGCCAGATAACTTCACAGCTGACAAGAAAAAGACAAAGTACTGGTGCCATAGGAAACTACATACTACGGGTCATTAGTAAATCCTCAGTATTTTAAAAAGTTACTTCCTGAGAATTTTGTGAATCTTAAAATAAGTGAATGCCTGAGAAACAGGCATCAGGAACTTGAGGAGAGAACAACCAAGTAACCTTGAGAGTCATGTGCCAGAAGGCAGGCTAGGCTCACTCATGAGCTGTGCGATGCACTCCTCACACAGGCAGGAGCAGGCTCAACTCAGTCTGTGCCACCACAAAATTAGACATTTCCTTCAGGGTCCCCTGGGAAGAACTACAAGAGTGGAATGTGAAATCCACAGGTGCCTAGGGTTTGTTGTGCTACCCACTGCTTTAATAGTGTGATCGGGGTCCTTTCAAACAATCATGTGTTCATGATTGAGCACAGAGCACAAGAGTGGAATGTGAAATCCACAGGTGCCTAGGGTTTGTTGTGCTACCCAGTGCTTTAATAGTGTGATCGGGGTCCTTTCAAACAATCATGTGTTCATGATTGAGCACAGAGCCATCTATGCCACTGCTCCTGTGCTCACTGTGCAGGGAGAGGGAGCAGCAGGCAGCCCAGTGCTGGGAGAATTTCCCAAGCAGTCCAAAGAGTACAGCCTCTAGAGCGGAAAGACACATTCCAACACTGGCGTCTCCCACCTAACTGCTACGTGATCTTGAGCAAAGAAAATTCACTTCTGTGAGTCTGTGTCTTCTTCTGGAAAATAGGGATGGCAGTAGATTATGATGGTGCCTGTGCATGCTGCCTCTAAGCTCACAGGTCATTACAGACTGGGTACACCCTACTGCCAGCAACACCTGCCACTCTCTGCCCTAGAGCTGACTCTTGGCTACCAAGGGGCAGCTGGGCGTGCCGGAGAACTAATGCTCCCAAGTGTGGCTCTCAGGCAAGGATGGGTGGAAGTAGGGGAACCCCAGCCCCTTCCCCCTGGGTTGTGACAAGACTGTGAGGTCTTCAGAGGAATGAAGCCCTGGTTGCCTGCTTGATAACGTGGGCTTCACTCCCCTTCTCTTCTCTCTCTCATATCCTCACTCCTCCACCTGTTTCCTTGGATCACCTCCCAAATAAACTACACCTCCCAAATAAATAACTCAAATATTTTCACAGGGTTTGCTTCTAAAGGACCCCACCCTAAGAAGGGGATGATGATGCTTTTAATGAAGTGCTGTTGGAAGGAAAACAGGAGGTCATGTAAGTGTGAGGAGTTACAGCACAGAGCAGGTATATGATGAACAACTGCCACCACTGTGACAACCCAAAGTCAGAAAAGATGTCTACGGCCCAGGGTCCCGACTCAGCGGCTTCTCAGCAAAGCCAGCACCGTGGACATGTTTCATGTGTTTCATGTGACTGGTTATTCTGCTGGTGTCCACTGACCATTACCCCAGTGACAGTCAGTGAGGACACAATCAAGGCCTAGAAGTCACCTTCAAGGAGAAACACCTCAGTGTCCTGGGCTCCACTCTGTCCTAGGAAAAGGGAACCAGGATGGAAAGAGGTTTGCATGGAAAGAGGTTTACTCCCCCTGCAGGAAGCCCCCATTGTGGGTATCAGCCACCGTGCCACTTCAATCGTGCTGAATCTTCACTCAGCCTACCATAGTGAGAGGCACGGCTCTTACAATCATCCCCACTTTACAGAGGAGACAACGGCGCTAAATAACAATTTAAAAAATTATAAAGCTAGCATACATTGCATGGTTGCTATGTGCACCAGACATTAACTACACAAGCAATAATTTCTTTTATCCACATAACAAACCTAGGAGATAGATATTATTATTGTTTCATTTTACAGAGAAGGAAACTGAGGCTAATACAGGATTGTATTTTGCCAGACTGTTTACGGCTAATAAGTGGAATCTAGATCTGCCTGATTACAAAGACTCTCCTTTGCTTTAGATCTCACCCGGCTTTCAAAATGAGGACAGCATCAGGAGAGATGTCTCTGCTATGTTTTTCCCCTCTATTGTTAGAACTAGAGGGGAAAAATAGACCTTTAATAAGCTAACGAGACCAGCCTTGCTCAAGCTCATTCCTAACTCCCGGGAGTAGGTCCAATCAGCATTAACCATGCAGCAACACAACTTGACAACACTCTTTGTAATTACCTTATTTCCTCCATTCAATGGCAGCCATATTTTCACACTTTAGCATTTCTGAAACAGAATGTGTCTTCCTATCAATGAACTTTAAAGTGGCAGAGCTTCTGTTTTATCTTCCAACACTGTCACAATATCAATAATGCATCTTGTAATCAAAGGCATCTAAGAATCAAAGGAAATAAATACATCTAAGAAATGTTCAAATCTCATCTAGTTTAAGCTCAGAGCAGTCCTCAGAAGACTATAAATTTGAGAAAGGAGGTGCCTAAGTCATCTCCTTCAGACCTCCCAGAGAATCTATCAAAGCACACCTATCCCTGCACGAAATTTCACCCCACAAAGCCCCCTGTCTAGCTGTGGCTCACAAATCCCAGGCTTGGAATTCCTGCAAATTTGCACTTCCAGTATGAAAAGGAAGTGAAATCCTCATTTGTCAGTCCACAGAAAATGTTGAATGAGTGCCCATTGTACTGTAAAAATATGAACTATGTTTGACTTTATCTTCTGTTTTACCAGATTCATTCATTCCTACAACAGTCCAACAGACGCATGCTAGGTGCCAATCCAAATCGGGCACTTTGCTCCAGTATAAGGCAGACAGGTGAATCAACAGTTGCTGGTACCTGCAAAAACAGAAGTTGCTGCAAAGTAGAGAAATAATGCCCAGGATCAGATAAAGAGTGGTTTCATGTGGAAGGTGGCAGCAGCATCCAGTTTTGAGAAGGAATAGGAAGATACCAGACAGAAAAGGCAGGAAGAGGGAATTCTAAGTGGAAAGAATGGTAAGTTCAAAGACACAAACTAAGAAAGATCTTTCCCTGGACAAATGTTTGTTGACGCATCTGCCAAGTCCAAGGCATACCTCCAGAACTGTAAGATGATAAATGTGTGTTGTTTCAAGCCACTAAGTTTGTGCTTCCATCTAAAACCTTGTTACCGCCCATGCAAATATAGGAATTTGCACTTAGAAGCTACTGGACCTGAAAGGTACAGTGAAGCAGAAGGAAAAAAAACAAGGCTTTGGAATCAGGGGACTAGGTTTGAAAGTCCTGGATCTGCCTCATACCAGTCTTAGGCAAGCCACCTTACCTCTCTGAACCTCAGTTTTCTCATCTGTAAAACTGGCATAATAATACTAACCTCAGGGGCCTACTGTGAATTAAGCTCTGTGATTTCTATAAAGAAATATACAGATAACTGATACTTGTTTTACCATTTCTTTGGCTTTCTCGCCTCAAAATGTTGCAAACTTGACTTTTCTAGAATAAGCCAAAGTACGTGATCTATTTAACAATGAAGTTTTTTTCTTTCTTGATAACACATCAGAGTGTTGTATTTATGAGGGAAGGAAAACTGTTTTGTTCACTTCTATAGTGCTTAGAATGCCTAGTGCATAGCAGCTACTTGATAAATAACTGTTGATGAAATACATTACCAAAATTAGATAAAAACAAACAAGGGAAATGTCAGAAAGAGTTCTATACAAGACATCAAAATGGGAAACGAGAGATGCCTTTTAAACTACAAGGAAATATTCCTGTGACCTAAAACTGGCCCTCCCACTCCAACTCCTCCAGTTGGACAGGAAAGCCCTACAACAAATTACCTTTCAGCCCTACCCTGAGGAAGCCATGACCAAGGAACACCACTGTTGGGCAATTCCAGTCCTCGAACTTCTCTATGAAAATCCATCTCTGTTTGTTAGAAAAATTTTACTACCTGTAAGCCTAGAAGGATTAGCCAATTTCTCTAAGACTTCTTTCCCAAATGAAGTTTCCCGAGAGTCTAGACTCTTTCCTCTTAATGAGGCTTAAAATGTTTTGTTAGAAAAATTTTACTACCTGTAAGCCTAGAAGGATTAGCCAATTTCTCTAAGACTTCCTTCCCAAATGAAGTTTCCCGAGAGTCTAGACTCTTTCCTCTTAATGAGGCTTAAAATGTTTTCTATTTTAACAGCTGTTTGTCTCCAAGTGTGCAGGGCGACACCTGGGCAGGATGCTAAGCCTGGATGTGGCTGACTCACTGTAGGATTGAAGCCACTCCCTGTACCACTCAGTGTTGCCTCCACCCGAGGACAAGTGGCTGATTTCAGGGTACACATTCAAATGGAAGGCCCTTGGAAAGTCATCTAGACAGTCACAATAGAACTGTAAGAAAAGCAAACCCATGCTCCATCCCTTCTTCCTCTCCAGAGAAGACTTCAGGGAAATAAGACCCTGCAGTTAGCACAGTCCCTGGCCCAGTAAATGTTTGTTGAATGAATTAATGAATGAAAGCCTGAACAAACACCCTCACACCAAGATTTTCCAGGTGCCTGTCCTTTCCCATCAGAATCTGGTGCCCAGTTGCCAACCAGTCAACACCATCTACTCAGTGCCATTTATTCCCTGCAAGCTTCTTGCTTTGCAACTATCTCTAATGTGGGTTGCCCTGACCGGCATCTTCTGGAGCCTGCTGTGAACCAAATTTCTCTTAGAAATCAATCAAGGCTTCCCACCCTACCCAACTCTATTTCCTCTGAAAGGCAACAAACTATATGTAACTAGCTTGAGGCAAGATGTGTTAGTGCTCCAAAGG
>NW_007728893.1:176253-196201 GCF_000696425.1 Galeopterus variegatus
AAAAAAAAATCCTGCACAACTATGACCCAAATGGGTCAATACATAACCAAAATGGAAAAAAAAAAAGAAAGAGGGGACCCCTTGCCAGAAACAAAAGCCACAGCTCTCAGTACACCCATTGATGTACAGTTGCACACACACAGACACGCAGAAGTGTAACCCATGTGCAGCTGCACACACACAGATACGAAGAGAATATGTGCAGAAGCAGCAGGACCGTTCCCTGTGGGTCCCCGGAGAGGATGTTGGCGGATCCCAGCTGCCCTTCCAGGGGCCCTCACAAAGGACTTCATGTGCCGGGTGGGGACATTCCAGCGTCAGCCTGTTTCCTCTGCTGTGGAAGCAGTGTTGTTGGCTCGTTCTGACACAGAGATGCGGGCGGAAAAAGCAGTCCCCTTTCATGGTACTGGGATTGTTGCGGAAAGGGGTCACCTGAATGGTGCAAGCCTGGAGGGCCCAAGTCTGCAGAAGCCACACCTAGACTTATTCCATGAGACAGAAAACTCAACAAATACTGGCTTCAGAAAAAAAGGAGGAGCGGGGGAATTTATGGGCTGAGAAAACTGATAAGTTCAGGAAGGATGGAATTTCAGGGATGGCTAGATTCAGGGGCTCAAAGGATGTGCCAGGGAGAGGTTCTTCTTCATCTGCTGGCTCTGCAATCCTGGGGAGGTGGTATTTTCAGTCAGGCTTTGCCCCAAGGGGTCCACTGACCTTCAGGGTTATACCCAGAAGCAGCTCAGCAATCCCTGTGGAAGGAAAGCCTCTCTTTGTTGGTAATTCTAATGAAAGGCTCAGGATTGACTCTGTGTATCCATCCTGAACCCATCTCTGTGGCCAGGACCTGGAACAATTATTGGACTAGCTGGGTACTGCTCAGGTGCCCAGACAGGTACAGAGGTCAGGTCAACTCCACAGAGCCACAGAGACTAAGGAAGGGGAAGGGTACTTGCCCAGAGGAAACTGGGGCAGAGAAAGGGGAGAGGGGAGAGGGGAGAAAGAAACGGTGTAAACCACAGATAATTTTCATTAGGGAATAAAGTAGTAATCAATTTCAACTTTAAATAAAACACAGAGTACAGGAATAGACCGAGTTTTTATATCTTTTTATTTTTTTCCATATCAGCTTTATGGAGATATAATTCATTTACCATACAATTCATGAATTTAAAGTCTATAATTCAATGGTTTTTAGTATAATTCACAGCATTGTGGAACCATCACCACAATTCAACTTTAGCACATGTCATCACCCCCCAAATAAACCTCGTGCCCATCAGGAGTCACTCCCATTGCACCCTCTTCCCTCCCCACTGCACCCTCTTCCCACCCCTCGAAAAATAACAAGTGTAAATTTCTGTATGTATAGATTTGCCTATCCTGGACATTTCATTTAAATGGAATCATACAATAGGCGAGGTTTTAAAAATTCTTTCTTTTGTAGCAAATCTCCAGAAAGATCCCACTTTCTCACCCCTCGAAAAATAACAAGTGTAAATTTCTGTATGTATAGATTTGCCTATCCTGGACATTCATTTAAATGGAATCATACAATAGGCGAGGTTTTAAAAATTCTTTCTTTTGTAGCAAATCTCCAGAAAGATCCCACTTTCTCAACTCCTGGTTGCACTAAGTCCTCTGTGGCTCTGATGACCTTAAGTCTCAATCCCTGGAATCGTTATGATGGAACAGGCTTTGGTTCACCCCTTCAGCGATGTGGGCCAGAGGAGGGTTCGCAGCGGATGGGAGACACTCCCAAGGAGGCCTGGGATAGTCCACTGCCCAGCAGGCCTGGGCCGAACATCGGGCTCTGCAGCAAGGGCACAGATGCTTCCAGGCAGCCTGGGTCCTGCACGTGCTGTCTCGTTCTGGACAGGGTGTGACGGAGCAAATAAAGTGTGGGCTTTAGTCAAATACACGCACCAGGGAATCCCCAGGGAAGTGGCACTTCGGGTTTTCTGCCTAGCATCCTTCCCTGTTCCTGATTTCATCTGGGAGTCCCCTTCTCCCACGAAGCACAGGTTCCTGCAGTCCCAGGTGTGGGCTGTCTGGCTCAAAGCCATCCTAGTCAACTGCCAGTAACTAGTTTAGAAGGGGCATGCGACCCAATTTGGGCGAAGGAGGCATGAGGCTGCAAGTTCCCGGGGAAGCTCTGTCTCGGTTGTCTGGAAGCTTTCACAATGTTCTCTCTCTGCTTCTGGATGTTATGATAAGGATGTGAAGCTAAAAGTGGCTGCAGCTGGTCTCACCACCAGCCTCGGAGAGGCCAGTGCACGAAGGACAGACCCAGAGTACTACAAGAAAACGAGCCGGGGCTCCTGGAATAGCAGCTAAGTCTGAGTCACACTGTGCCACTCCCACTCCTCTTGTTTCCCCTTCTCCATCCTACTCGGTGCCCCAAGTTGGTCTCAGAGACTAATGCAAGGGCTCCCTACCCCTCTGGCTGCAGACAGCTTTAGTCAACAGGGAGTCCTTTCAGGAGACGGAAGAGGGGAGGGTGGGGCTGAAGTGTCCATTCCCCGCTGGAGGCCCCCTCTCTGGGGTCACTGCAAGTTGCTGCTGCCCTCAACCCAAGTCTCAGCTCTGGTCAGGGCCTCTCTGCAAAGCCCCGGCTGTCTCCAGTTTCCAGGCACCGTTCCCTCCCCGCCCCTCAAAACTAAGCACACCCAGGAGCCCTTGGGCTATTGCGCTGGATGCCCTACTATCCCTGAAGCTTCCCTACCCCTGCCCACACCTTCTCAAAGATCCCTTTATGTGGCCAACAAGCACATGAGAAGATGCTCAAAGGCATTAGTCATGAGGGAAAATCAAAACCACAGCAGTGACATACTACTTCACACCTACTAGGTCAGTCATAATCAAGAAAACATAAGTCTTGGCAAGGATGTGGAGAAACTGGAACCTTCATACATTGCTGATGGGAAAGCAGAATGGTTTGGCTGCTTTGGAAAAGCTTGGCAGTTCCTGAAAAAGTTAATAAAAGTTACCAGATGACCCAGCAATTCCACCCCTAGGTATATATCCCAAAGAATTAAAAACAGCTATTCAAATAAACACTTGTAAATGATGTTCATAGTACCACTATTCACAATAGCAGAAGGCGGAAACAACCCAAATGCCCATCAACTGATGAAAGGAAAAACAAAGTATGGTATACCCATACAATGGAATTACTCAGCCATAAAAAGGAATGAAGTACTGATACGTGCTACAACGTGGGTGAGCGCCGAAAACATTGTGCTAAAACATCATGCTAAGCGAAAGCCAGACACAAAAATCACACATATTGTATGATTCCATTTATACAAAACATCTAGAATAGGTAAATTTACTGCCACTGTTCACCAGAACTGTTTCCTGTTCTTCTTGGGCACAGACTACATTTCCCAGACTTCCTTGCAGTTGGGTGTGACCATGTGTCAGAAGAGTTCTAGCCAGGAACGAGGGTAGAAGTGTTGTACCCAAGGGTTTTAAGAAGTGGGCATGCTTCCTCCAGGCTCTTTCCCCCTCTGCCAGTAGATGCAGACAGTGACAAAGCTCTAAGGAGTAGCAGGGCCACAAAAAGAGCAAGAGGCCTAGGTCTGTGAGTCACCACATGGAGGAAAGTCACCCACTGAACTAGAAACAGCTATTTGGACTTTTACATGTGTGAGAAAAAAACATGTCTTGTGTTTGAGCCATTAAACAAGTGGGGACCATTTGTTACTGCAGCTATTATCACTGTATTAGTAAGACACCACCCTAGTCTCTATAGTATGAAATGTCTATTGAACTGAATTATACAAGGTTTCATTAATTCATCTAAAGGAATCTTCAACTGAACACCTCCTATGTGCTAGATGCTGTGATAGATCCTGTGGGTTCCACCTAAAATTATAATAGTATCTGCTTTTAGGAACCCACAAAATAGGAAGGGAGGCAGAGGCATAAACACAGCAAGACATTAAAATGTTTCAGATGCCATGAGAAAAGCCTGTGCAAGGCAGTGTGAGGCACAAACAAGGAGGTGGGAATTCTACTGGGAATGAGGCTGGACAGGAGTGGCCTCCTGGAAGGGGGATGCTCCAGCTCAGGACAAGAGGTTCATCTGGTAGAGCAACATTACAGGCGTTCAGGGCAGGTGGACCAACCCGAGCAAAGGTGTGCAGGCCTGAGGCAGGGAGGGAAGTGTGAGAGGGATCAGCACATCGTGAACCACAGATGCGGGGTGGGGGAAGGGAGGTGGGGAAGGAGGGGGAGAATTAAGATGAAGCTGGAGAAGAACATGAAGCCAGACTAGCACAGACACCTTGTGAGAGTTCAGTCGCATCAATGTATGACTATATCGAAAAACCGATATGATCGTAACTAGCACTTTCCACATGAGAATGACTTTCTAATTCCTTGATACAAAGGTATATTTTGAGGATCTGATTATCCAGTATTTCCAGGCTCCTGCTCTTTGGCTTGTGCTTCTCTCTTACACAGGGTATTTTCCTGCCTTCTCACTTATCTTGGGCTTCTCTGCTGCTCCTCCTAATTTCTCCATCCAGACTCACTCCATTGTCCTTAAATACAGATGTTTCCCCTGTATTCTCCATCCTTCCTCCTTCCCTGCATCCCTAAAGCTCTCTCTCATGGATCAGCCTCTTGATTCACACCACTGAAATAGGCCCGACGACTAACCATCATCATGGCAAATCTTGGTTCATTGCCCAAGAAGGGGTGTGAAGCCAGAGAAACAGTGAAAGGTTTGGAGGCACAAGTCCTGGGTTCAAATCCTAGCTATTACTTGTTAATTCTGGGACCCTGAGCAAGTGAGTAGGCAGGTTGAAGCCTGAGCTTCCTCACAATTGCATCTTGCTATTCTTCTTCTTTTTTATTTCTTGCTATTATTCTTAATAACTAATCATAAAGACGGAGCTGGAGACGACCTCAATGTCTACCTGCATCACCACCCACACTTTACAGATGAGGAAATGAGGACCTCCAAGGTTGAGCAAGCAGCTTGAAGTCACAGTTGATGGCAAAGACAGGTCTAGAACCCAAGTCTACATAGAAGTACAACATCAGGCAATAAAACTAAATTGCCCCAATTGGCTTAGGTTAATTTACAACAAATAGTATCGTCCATATTTATACTTTTTACTTAGTTTATGATATTCTGATTATTTACAGAAACATTGCATAATATCTAAAACTCAATAACCATAAATAGATACAGGTAGATCAAGGGCAATTAACAAAAAATTATTTTCTGATAACTACAATTATCAAAAAATCTAAAATCATAGAATTCTTTTTTTCTTTACTTTGATATCAAGAGCCAAACCTCTGATTATGTAGACAAAAAAAGTGAGGTTCAGTGCGGGAAAGTGACATTCCCAAGTATACAACCCCTTTTTGGGCTAACAAACATTAGAGTGCAACCCCAGATTTTTTGTTCTCAGTCACTTTTTTTCTCCATTCACACCAATGTATAAGCTACTATGTATCCCCAAATAATTGAGAATATCTCTGTTAGAAGTGTATGTTAAAATAAGATACTGAAGTGGTGGCTGACTACCTTAACATATAAAGAATTGCTATAAATCAACAAGAAAAATTATACATAAAATAAAAATGAGCAAAAGATATATATAGATAATTCTTAAATGAGGAAACCAATGGGTAATACAGAGATAAAAATATATTCAACCTTACTATTAAATCAAAACATGCAAATGAAAACAACAGTTATCTTTAGTCTATCAGCTATGCAAAGATTAATACAATTGATAATGCCAAGGGCTGGCATGAGGTTGAGGAAATGTGCACTCAAAAAATTGCTCTTTGAAATATAAATTAGTAAACTTTTCTGGAGGACAGTTTGGTAATATGTATGACACCTGGAAATGTGCCTACTCTTTGATCCAAATTCCACCTCCAGGAATTTATCAAAAGTAAATATTCAGACAAATATGTAATGCAAAAATTAGAAACAACCTAAAAGTCCATCAAAAAGAAATTAGTTACAGAAGCCCCCACAGTACTGAGGCAGCAGAGGGTCGTGGGCCATAACCAAGGCCTGGGACAAAGGAGGATCCGGAGTCAGAAGGCCCCCAAGGTCCTTGAAGAGGTGGGGACAAAGGCCTTAGCCCACCCACTGACCTACCCAGGCCAGTGACTGAGCCAGCTGCAGGGTAGCCCCGCCCCCTTCCTCCCCTTCCCACCCATGTACTTATTTAAATAAATAAATAGCCAGCAAAAAAAAAAAAAAAAAGAAAGAAAAAAATTAGTTAAATAAATTATGGTATATCCATGGTTGTCAAAAATGATAATATAAATTGATACATATTCACATGGAAAGAGTCTCAGAATATTAAGTGAAAAAATAGGATTATTAAAAAGAATGTGTAATTGTTTGCAGAAACTATGTCTCAGTGAGTATATCAGATGAGCAGTTATCTGTGGGTGGCTGGATGTTCACCGTTTTCCTCTTTATCTTTTTCTCTTCTTTTTGAATTTTGGGTTATGAGCATATATTATGTTTACATTTGGGGCAAAAAAAGAAACTATGGAGAAAGTAGATTAAAAATTGCCTAGGGCTGACGGGGAGGGAGGAGATTAGAGGAAAGGGGGAGTGACTGCTAATGGGTATGTACTGGGTTTCTTTTTGGGGTGATGAAAATTTTCTAAAATTGACTGCAGTGATGTTTGGATATACACAAAACCATCGAATTCTGCAACTTAAATGAGTATGATATGTGAATTATATTTCAGTAAAGATTTTATAAAAATATAACTTAAAAATTAATAAAAGAAACTGAAAAGGCCTTGAGATAAAAAAAAAAAATCATAAATGTGAGCTGAGCTGGAAAACAGGAGAGCTGTACAATGTTCTCACAGGATTGTGGCTGTCCATTCTCAAGTCAATCAGAATTTCTGGGTACACTGTCCTGGTCAGTATAGCTCTGCCAGCCCAGGAGGACTCTGGCCCATTCCCAGGCTGCCAGTAGCAGCTAAGTGCCCCCACTCTCCTTACACAGCTATCTACACGCCTCTGCCGTGTAGAACAGCCTCGGAGAGCACTCCACTCCCAAGGGCCCTTCAGCTTGGCTGACTCAAAGCACGTCTCTCCGTATTTGCTCTTCCCTTCAAAAGGCCCAGAGGCCACCTTGCAGGCTCAGAGGTTTTTAACAATTCAATCTTCCCAGTGACATGCTGGGATTGGAACTGACACTGGCTGGGACTGATGCCCTTCTCAGCAGGTGATGAAAGGGACCAGGTGCATTCATTTATTCATAAGAGCACTTAGCAGGTGGCAGGTACTGACACAGGAACTGCACTTACAAGAGTGGATTAAACAGCACTGGCCTCATGGAGCTCGTGGACCAGCAGAACAAAGGGACAAAGATCAGTGTGACACATGTTTTGATAAGGGTAAACACCAACGATGGCTCCAAATTCTGTCTTAGGGACCAGGTAACAACACAATAATCATTTACATAATAAACATTGATAATGGCTACCATGTATGTCAGGCACTGGGTTAGGTGCTAAGGACACCTAAGAAAGAAGACACATTCTTGTCCTCACGGGGCTCAAAGCATAACATCTCCAAGTCCTCCCAATCTCCTTAGGATTGCTGAAGTAGAACCAACCCGGCTTGGTGATGGTTTGGATGAGTTGAGAGAGTGAGGGAAATTCCATAAAATTTGAATTAAACCACCTCCATCTCTTCCACTCTGGTCCGAGCCCCCTTAAGCTCTTGCCAGCATTAAGCACCAGCCCCTCAATCATCTCCCTGCTTCTACTACTGCCGCCTTCAACCCACTGTCTACACAGCAGACTGCAGGATCCTGGTAGAAAAGGAATCCAAGACCATATCACCCCTCAGCTCAAAACCCTCCAAGAGCTTCCTTTCTCATTCAGAGTAAAAGCTAAAGTTCTCAAAACACCCAACAAGGTTGTGCTCTCTCTCTCACCCCATGACCCTTTTCCCTTGTCAATGACTCTCCTGTAATTTACCCCACTCCAGCCACACTGGACACCTTTAATGTGCCACACATGCAGCTACCCCAGGGCCTTTGAACTGGCTAGGCCCTCTGCCTAGGATGCATTTCACTCCAGACTGCCACATACTCATGCCCTTGGCTCCTATGGATCTTTACCCAAACGTCATCTTCCCAAGGAGAGCTTCTGTGAACATCTCATTTAACAGTGTGTACCCCCTCAGCACTCCCCAGCCTCCTTTCCTGGTGAATTTTTCTCCATAAGTGCTTTTCACCATCTCATATACTGCTATGGTTTGAACGTGTCCCCCAAAGCTCATGTGCTGAGAACTTAGTCCCCAGTGCAACAGTGTTGAAAGATGGGACCTGTAAGAGGTGATTAGGTCATGAAGGTCCTGCACTCACGAATGGATGAACATTATCTTGAGAGTAGGAGTGTGGCGTCCTCTTGCTCTCTCACGCTCTCATGCCCTCTCACCTTCTGCCATGAGATGATGCAGTAAGAGGGACTTTGCCAGAAGCTGGCACCATGCTCTTGGACTTCCCAGTCTCAAGAACTGTGAGAAATAAATTTCTGTTCTTAGTAAACTACCCAATCTCAGATATTCTGTTACAGCAGCACAAAATGGGAAAAGATATATATCATCCACTTAATGTTTGTAGTCTGTTGGCCTCATTGGATGGAATGCAAGCTCCAGGATGCCCAGTCCCTAGAATAATGCTGGTATGCAATGAAAACTCAAAGAAATATGCATGGAATAAATACCAAGGTTTCTAGCTGGAGTGGCGGGGATGAGGACACGTGGGGAGTCAGCACTGGGCAGAGAGGCAGAGAAGGAAGCGGGTGGGGAATAGGCACTTCAGCTGACTGGGTCATGGTCATTCTGCCCAGCATACATTTTAAGCCACTGAGGAGCTGAGAAGAGCTTTACCTGCTTTTCTATGATATTGTAAATAACCGGAGAGCAACGGGGACTTCAGAGTTAACCCTGCCAGTGAGAGTTACCAAGGCCTCCCAGGGCCCCAGTCCTTCATGATACTGACAATGTATGTATTCCCATAAAGTACAGGCCTTTCCAATTCCAACTCTCTCTGCCTCTGATTATTGAGTTTCATGAGCACTGATAAGCCCTTTTCCAGAGTCCCATGTGTGGACAGGGTTAAGTGGAGAAGAACTGACTTTTATTCAGGGCCTCTCAGGTAACACATATTTGGCCCATAAGATCTTATTTTAATCTCTACAATACTCTGCTGTGGATGTCAGCAGCACAAGTGGAAAGGTGGGGAAACTGAGGCTAACAAAAAGAAAGTTGTTCAAGGTCACCAAGCAAGGAACAGACCAGGATTCCCACCCAAGACTCTGACCCAGGGTATGTGATACCTGAGTTTACGTTCTTTCTACACACCCATGTCCACGTAATGGAAGGACTCACACTGTTACTTCTGCATCTTTTAAAATCAGTGCTTCTCTCCTTCGGTTTGAGTTTCCTCTCAATGTCCTGCACAGGGAGGCCAATACAGAGCTTGGAGAGGAAGGAGGTAGAGCTGAGCCCCATCGCAGGGAGGCTTCTAAAGCACAAACCCACCCATCTCATCTTGGCAGCAGGATAAAGGCCAGCCTCCTTCTCCATTGTGTCCCTGCTCACTTCTCCAGCCTCAAGTCTCTTCTGTGTCCCAAGCCCCCGGCTCCCACCCCTTGCCTATCCTACCTCACTGACCTCTTCCCAACCCCTGGCAAACACCAGCCACGGTGACTGTCCTGTGCCTGTGCAGTCTCTGTCCTAGGCCCCAAAATGTCCCCTGTCCCTAGTCTATATGGTGACTCAAAGGCCACCATCTCTGAGAATGCCTTATGCGTCTCCCTTTCCAACACATTCATGCATACTGAAAGTCACTTCCCCTCTTGAGGAACTGCTCCTTCAGTGTCCATCTCGCCCTCTAGACAGAGAGTATTTAGTTCTAATCTCCTGCTCCCAGCATAATACCAAGGAAATTCTCAATAACTGCCATTGGAGGGGTGTCTAGAACATAGATCTGGAAGGTGTATTCATGCCAGTGCTAGCTGGATTAATGCCACAAGCCTTTCACGTGTTTGATGATCTTCCTGGTCAGTATTTAGGCCAGATGCCAGATCATCACTACCATCACAAGGACAGCCAACGTTCCCAGTCCTCCTGGTTTCCAGGTGACAGCCACCATTTTCCCAGTTCTCCATAAAGTTCTCACCTAACACTATGAGGTAGAGTCTTATTTTCTCCACTTGACAAGTAACAAAACTGAGGTGCAGAGAGGTTTGGAACCTGCCGCAGGCCAGCAACTAGTGAGTAAAAGGCTGAGTTAGGACTCACATCTAAGTCCAGGATCCAAATTCTTACCCAACCATCTACACCACAGAAGCAGCTTTGTTTCTAATGATTACCCTCTGCAGACTCTGTTTCCAGTTTGACACAATTACCATCTGCAAACGCTGAACACTGTTAATTTCTTCAAACTGGAAGTTTAAAGTATCATTGCTGAACTCAACTTACCCAAACTACCTCTCAACTTGTTCCAAGATGGGAACACGGCACACATACACATGTTATGTCCGTTAAGATTCTTTTGGAAAAAATGAGTTTTGAAGAGAAATACATGTATACTTTGCTGACTAATTCATGTCACCCCGCTTACACAAACTTCTGAATGTGTTGTCCTCTGCCATGGTTGCCTGGAGCACCTCCTTCCTTTTTCAGGATGATACATCCCAGAACCCAGGCAAGCTGCCCCAGTAGGTGGCTCCCGATTGCCCAGGATGTTATAGGGTGGACAATGGAAAGAGCACTGGGCTCAAGAGTCAGGAAGCCTGGCCGCAACTCTTTGCTTCCATCACCTCCTGCACGTGAATTTCCCTGGGTGCCAGAGCCCCACTCCTTCCAGTCCTCATAGACAACTCTAAAGAGTTTCTCAAATTCAGCAAAAAAGAGATTGTCAAGCTCTAAGATAAAGAAAAATGAAGGAAAAATCATTCATCAAACATGAATTAAGCATCTGGCCTACTGCAGGGTGGGCACTTTGCTGTTAGATACTAAGGATTCACCGAGATGAGTAAGAACACTGCAGGAGAAAAAGAGAACCAGTGAGTGTGTGTGTGTAAGCAGGCACTTGAATGTATTTCCTCACCCACCCATCACTCAGTAAGGCAGTTCATCCCCATTTCACAGCTCGGGAACTGGAGGTTCAGCAAGTGACTTGTCCAAGGGTACTCAGCAAGTAAGCAGAGAGCCAGGGCTGACCTGGGTCTGAGTGGCTGAAAAGTCCAGCTGCCTTTCTCCTCACCTGACCACCTGGGCATGCAGATGGAGACAGAAGGTTGTTAAGCAGGAAGGGGACCTGGTCTGAAGTTTAAAGGAGACTCCCCTGGCAGAGATTGAAGGAGAAACTAAGGGGAGAGCAATGAGCTAGGAAAGTACTGATGATGCAGGAGAAATCACACAGAAGCCTGGCCTGAGGCAGGGACTGTGCGTATGGACAGACAGCACTGGACTGGAGATGCTGGGATAGATTTATTCAGAATTGACTTGGTATGAGAGAAGAGTAAGAAAGAAAGTCAATGAGCAACAGGCATTAAGAAAGTCTCTCTTCTGGGCCGGCCCGGTGGCGCACTGCTACAGTGCGCCGCTTGGGAGCGCGGTGGCGCTCCCGCCGAGGGTTCGGATCCCACATGCAGACCAGTTCCCGCTCACTGGCTGAGCAAGGTGTGGGAGCAACACCGAGGGTTGCGATCCCGTTGCCGGTCCCGGTCTGGTACGGGTGCGACACTGAGGGTTGCAATCCGTTGCCGGACACGAAAAAAAAGACAAAAAGGAAAAAAAAAAAAGAAAGTCTCCCTTCTGAAGATCCAGACCTAGGAAGCAAGGACATCAGGACGTCACAGCTCCACTTCCTGTCCCACTTAAACAGGAACCAAAGAGCTGAAGTTGTGGGAGGAGATGGAAAGAACTGAGGAGCAGTCTCGCTTCTTACTCACTCCATCTTCCACTGAGACCAGGAACTCTAGGGGATGCGGAGACCGGCAGGATCAGGAGGCCGAGGGCTACAGTCTTGTAAGGCATAGATGTTGATGGAGTTTGGATGTGTTGTCCCCTCTAAAACTCATGTGGAAATCTGATCCCCAATGTGGCAGTGTTGGAAACTGATTGAGTCATGGGGGCGGATCCCTCATGAATGGATTAATGCTCTCCCTGGGGGAGGGGGGATGAATGAGTGAGTTCTCACTCGATTAGTTCCCGCGAGAGCTCGTTGCTTAAAAAGACCCTGGCACCTTCTGTCTCTCTTGCTTCCTCTCTCGCCATGTGACCTGCTTGTACCCGCCGGCTGCTGCCACTTTTCTGCCATGAGTAGAAGCAGCCTGAGGCCTGTGCCAGATGCAGCTGTCCCAGAATCGTAAGCCAAATAAACCTCTTTTCCTTTATAAATTACCCAGTCTCGGGCATTTCTGTTATAGCCACACAAACGGACTAAAACAGATGTGACTCAGCCTCACCAGTGTCATAGCTCTCCCTCCTCCTGATGCCCCTCATCCAGTCAATCCCTAAACCAGCCAATCCTGCCGCCATACATCTTCCCTCTCCAATCTTCCCTCCCAGACTCCTACGAGAGCATCGTCACTGGTCTTCCTGCTTCCAGTCCTTGCCCTCACCCACCTAACCCACTCAGTCCAATGTAGTCAGAGTCATCTGCACAAAGGGCAAGTATCACCTCACTCCCCTGCCTTAAGCCTTCAGTGGCTCCTCAATGGCTTCAAGATAAAGTTCAAGCTCTAACCTCAATGCACTCTGCCTCAAACATTAGGTTCCAGCCACAGTGAGTCACTCAACATTCCCAGCACACACCAAGCTATTTCTACCATCCGCATCCTTGCTTAGCTTCCCTACACCTAAAATTTCCTTCCCTTCCTTGTGCTCTTTCCTGGCTATATGAATTCCTATTCATTATTTAAGATTCAGCTCAAGGATCACACCCTATAGTAAGTCTTCTCTGACCTCTCTGCAAGGTGGGATCAGGCACCTCTTCATAAACACCCTGTAATACTTTATGTTCTTGTATGGCCACACAAAACACACTGGCTCATAATTATCTGTGCATGTCTGTCCCCCATACACAAAGGAGGTTCCAGGAGACAAGAGATGGTGCCAGGGTATAACACAATGGCTAGCACATAGTAGGCACTTAATAAAGAGAGAATGATGGAGAGAAAGAAAGTGAAGAAGGCAGTGAGGGAGAAAGGAGAAGAGAGAGGGAACAACACATGTTATGGGTAATCAAAGAAGGAAATAACTAATTGCAACTGGAAGGATTAGGAAGGGCTTCTCAAAGAAGGTGCATCTGAGCCATGCTTTAGAGAATACACTGTATTTTTGGTAGGTACCTTGGATTGAATGCCGCCAGAAAACTAAATCCCTATTGTAACTGTGGAGGGTGGGAAATCCTATTATGGTAATTGAAAGGTGAGGCCTTGACAAGGTGATTAAGTTGAGGGTTTAATGGTGATTGTGGGCGTGGTTCTGAGGGCTTTAAAAGGAGAATGCATGAGGCAGTCTCTCTCTCTGCTTTTACCATATTGTGGTGTGAGGTCTCTGCATTGCTGTAAAGCCACCACCAAAGAAGACCTTCACCAGATATGTTCTGTGGACTTTGGACTTCCCAGCCTCAAAAACTGTAAGCAATAAATTTCATTTTCTTACAAAGCACCTAGTTCCAGGTATTTTGTTATAAGCCACAGAAACAGACTAATACAGAAAATTGGTACCAGGTGTAGGGTGTTGCTTATAACAAATACTTGAAAATGTGGAAGCACCTTTGGAACTACGTGTTGAGAGGCTGGAAGAATTTGGAGGAACAGAGTAGAAAAAGACTGGCCACTGGTGGGAGTTTAGAAGACAAAAAAACAAAACAAAACAAAAACAAAAAACAAGGAAGGCTTGAAATATTTTAGAAACTGGTTAAACAGTGGTAACCAGAATGCTATTAGAAATATGAACAGTAAAGACCATTCTAAGGAGGCCTCAGATAGAAATAAGAAGGCATTTTTTGAAAACTGGGGCAAAGATCACCTTTGCTATGAACTGGCAAAGAACCTGGCTGCATTCTGTCCATGCCCAAAAGTTTCATGGAGTGTGGAACTTCAAGGTGCTGAACCAGGGTATTTGGCAGAAGAAGTTTCTAAGCAGCTAAACATTCAGGAAGCTGTATGGCTACTTGTAACAGCCTTCACTGAGTTATGGTGGCAAAGGGATAACGTAAAGCCAGAATTTAAAAGGGAAGCCCAGCATAAAAACTTGGAAAATTTGCAGCCTGGCCAAGTGGTAGAGAAGCAGAGAGCATTTTCAGAAGAACAATTCAATGGTGTAGCCCAGCAATTGTTTGCTAAGGAGACTAGTACAGAAGAAAGGGATTATCAAGAGAAAGGAAAAAATACCATGAAGGCATTTCAGGGATCCTGGAGCCTGTGTCTTCCATTACAGGCCCCGAGGCCAAGAGAGACAGAATGGTCTTGGGGAACAGGACCAAGGCACCCTCCACAGGCTCACTGCCCAGAGCCACCTTGCGAAGCTGTTTCCAGCACCAGCATCCTGGCTGTTTGGGCTGCCCCAGCCATGGCTAAATTGGTCCCAGGTGTGGCTGGATCCACAACTTTGGAAAATACAAGCTGGAAGGAAGCCTTGGCAGCATCCACGTGGTGTTAGGTCTGCAGGCTCTCAGAATGCCAGAGCTGTGGAGGCTTGGGAGCCTCCACCCCAATTTCAAAGGACGTATGGAAAAGCCCAGGGGCCTGGGAAGACATCTATCTCAAGGGTGGAGTCACCACATACAGCCTTCACTAGAGCCATGCCGAGCAGAAACGTGGGATCAGAATTGTAGCAGAGAAACCCCACCAACCAAGGCCATGCCTAGTAAAACCGTGGAAGCGGGACTGCCATAGAGACCCCAGAATCATGGAGCTACCAGCATGCAACACCAGCCTGCAAGAGCTGAAGCATGGCCTCAGACCAGGAAAGCCACAGAAGCAGAACTACCCGAGGACTTGGGGGCCCAACCCCCACACCAACATGCTGAGGATGTCTAACATGGAGTTAAGGTACGTGACTTGCCAGCTTTGAGATTTAATGCCTGCTCTGCTGGGTTTTGGACTTGTTGGGAACCTGTTACCACTTATTTTGGCATATTTCTCCCTTTGTGAATGGGAATATATACCCTATGCTTGTCCCACCATTGTATCTTGGCAGTAGATAGCTTGTTTTCATTTCACAGATGAGATCTTGAGACTCTGAACTTTTAAAATGGGACAAGTTAAGACTTTGGGGATGAAATGAATGTATTTGTATGAGAGAAGGACATGAGTTTTGGGGGTCCAGGGGTGGAATGCCTTAGATTGAATGTCCTCCCCCCTCCAAACTTAATCCCCACTGTAACTGGTTTTTTTTTTGTTTTTGTTTTGTCTTTTGTCTTTTTCCGTGTCCGGCAACGGATCGCAACCCTCAGTGTTGCCCCCGTACCAGACCGGGGACCGGCAACGGAATCGCAACCCTCGGCGTTGCTCCCGCGCCTCGCTCAGCCAGTGAGCGGGAACCGGTCCATATGTGGGATCCGAACTCTCGGGCGGGAGCGCCGCCGCGCTTCCCAAGTATTAGTTAAGTTTTTCTTTGGCTATAAGTAACAGAAAACCCACTCCGAATAGTCTAAAGCATAAGGTGTTCATTATCTTCTTCCTTCCACCATTCTGCTCTCACACCCTGAACATGTTCTCCCTAAGCTAGACACCCTCATGGTCCCAAAATAGTTGCCACAGTTCCACATATCACATGCCAACCCTACTATGTCCTGCAGCAGAAGAGAGGCTATTTCTTCCTAAATGTCTCTTTTTTAAGATGGGGAAATATCTTTCCCCACCCCCACTCTCAACCAATTTCCCTTTATGTTTTTTTTAGCCAGACCTGTGTCACATGCCCAAGTCTAAACCAATCACTGCCAAAAGAAACAGGACCAAGGTGATTCACCCCTGGGACTGGGATTGACCCCCTTTAAAGCCCCTAGAAGGTGGACTTCTGAAGACAATGTTCTGCCAGCGAGGAAGGAGGGGAAGTGGTGTTGGATAAGCAACCAACAGTGTCTGCTACATCTTGTCACTCACTTGCCTCCAAAGTATACCACTCAACAGAGTGTAATCTGCAAATATCCTGCATCTCCACCCTTCTGCCATTCTATTTTAGGTCTGAGGAAGTAACTGTCCTAGGAGAGGAAACTTGCTAAGGCTATTATGGGAAGGTCTATAAACAACATCGCAGTTTACTTTTCTAGATCAGGGAGCTCTGGGACAGTGGGGGGATAGGAAATAGCAGGGATGACTGCATTCCAGTGAGAAACCCTGAATGCCATTTTAACTAAGTTTTACCTTTCTCCTTGAACAAACGTTTTCCTGACACCTCCCAAAAAATAACCAGCACATTCCCACCACAAGGACTTTGATCCAGCTATTCTCAGCCTTGAGTACCCTTACCTGCTCTCACCACTTATGGCAATCCTTCCCACCCTGGAAGAGTGAGCTCAGACAGCACCTCCTCCCAAAGCTTTCTCTGACCACCCTGCTGGAATGACTCTCTCCCTTCCTGCACACTCATGGTTGTTCCTTGGTAACTGTCCCATGATGTGGACTGACATTGGTCCAAAATTATTAATAGTTACACAATTTTCTCTTCTACTCAACTGCAAGGTATTCTAACACGGACTTTGATTTTTCACCTTCGTATCCTAAGTACATAGCAGGATATGCAGGACAAGTTTGTGCAATGAAAACTCTTTAGATTGAATTAGCTCTTTCATGCTTCCTCTCCCTACTGATCATACAGATGAGAGCTCTTACCCTGTTCTGGAACCCACTCACTTTCATTTAATACCAGTTATGTGCCAGGTACTTGCTTAGCCACTTTCCTTATACATTGCTTTAAAAACTTGTGAGATTTTTCACAATTTACAGAAGAGGCAAGTGAAGCTCAGAGAGGCTAAGAGAAAGACTGGGCAGACTCTCCCAAGGCCAAATGAGGAATCAGGGCGTGGAATTCAAATTCAAGTCTTTAGAGGTGATACTGCATCACGGTCAAGGGTATAAATACTGAACACAGATTGCCTTGCTTAAAATATTGTCACTTATTAGTTATATAGGACCTTGGGGGAGTTAGTCAGGCTCTGCACATCTCAGATCCCTCATGGGGATAAAAATAGTACCCATTTCATAGGGTTACTATGAGGATTAAATGAGCTAATAGAGGAAAACTGCTTAGAACAGTGGTGACACATATTAATGAGCAATAAATAATAGCTATCATTATTGACTCCAAGTCCAGTGGTTTTCCCATGGCATCATGACAAATGCTTTTACCCTCCACCCACCAAATCACCTTAGGCAAGAAAGAGTGACCTGGCCAATGGACAGCCCACTGGAGAGAACATGAGAACCACGGAACAGAGGAGCAGCCTCAGAGAACAGCAGGTCAAAGATCATGAAGACAACGAAGTGCACAAATTCCATCTCCCACAACAGTTCTCGGTGGCAGCTCAGCCCTCCTTTGTGGGGTGCTGGGGGAACTTCTAGGGGAAAGAACATCACATGAGACAGGAGCCAGCTCAGCTCCCAAGGTCCAGCTATTGACCAAAGAACAGCCTCTTAGCTTGAACAAGCTTTGAGGACCTGAAATGCTTACAGCCCTTCCCCTGAATGTCCAGTGCCCATGGTGGTAAAGAAGCAAGGTGGAGGGAGTCTCCGAAGCAAGGTGCCTTCTGGAAAACATGTTGTTCCACCAGCCTTAAAGGCAAAATAGACCCTTACCCTTTGAGGCTCCCACCCTCCCACATTCATTCTCTCATTGTAACCTGGCATGGTGTTAGGTGTTAGGGGTTATGAAGATAAACAAGGCTCTTACCCGCACCCTCCCTTGTACCTGTAGCAGGTGAACACACAGGGCATGCTCAGTAAGTGCTAGCTGGTCTGAATTCAATCTTTTTGTTGCTAATGTTCTGATGTAGATCTCAGTCCTCTTTTTCCAAAAATGGCAATTCTTACATCTTCATAAATGTTCTTTTTCCTGGTCTGAAAAAGACTGAATATATTAAGCTAGCTGGTTCCAACTTGGTGTCTACCAGAATGACGAGAGCTAATACCCTTTTACAAAGCCAGGATCCCAAGGGGGAAAAGTCTTCTCTGAAAAGAGGGTCTGAACTATTCCACCCACCAGTCCAGAGAAATAACAAGAAAGCTTTTGTCTGCGTCAGGGTCTAACTAAGGGAAAAAAGCCTACTGTGCAAACTCTAAAACCTCTAGGCATAAGCATGGAGCTCATCATACACCATGGGTCTGGTGTTAAAATCTAAGGCTCAGAAGCTCCCACAGAAACTTGTCCAGGACCCAGGAAACCCTTAGGCCCTCTGAGGAAGCATAAAATTGCTCTATGGAAATATCTCTGCTACCCAGGACAGGTGGGACTCTCATGCGGTATGGACCACCATGTCCCCAAACCAGAAGACGTAACAAATGGGAGCATCAGTGCCTCTAGAATTAACATACCAGGGCAACCTGAAAGAGACCATCAGTACGTTTAAAACAAAAATATAAAGTATGGAAGAAAAACCCTAATGAAAGAACACGGTCCAAGGATAAAAGGCCAGGGTGATTTGAAAGAGAACCAGTAAGAATTTCTAGAAGTAAAATGTACAGTCATTAAAATTTAAAACTCAGTGATGGGAAAATTCAAGCATTGATAACAGAGCCAAGCAACTTAAGCCAAGGCACTGACTCAGCCTCCCCGCTGAGTGCCTGCCATTTGCTGGGGACTATGCTGGGCACTATGCTGGGCACAAGGGGGGAAAGAGGAACATAACAGGCTACCCCTCTTTAAGATGCTCCATCTCACAAGTGAGGCAACCATACGAGCAAACACATTTCTCTGCAAGATAGCTGGAATGGCTACCATTTATGGAATGCTTGTGCTGGGTGTTTTTCCTGCTTTATCTCAGTTAAGTCAGTATGGTCAGTGCCAAATAGAAGGAAAGGCAGGGTCAGCAGTGGATCCCAGAACGTTCTGGATCCCCACCCACCACCCATTCCACCGAGCAAGGTCACAGAACTCGGGGAGAACAACTATGCTGCGCACCCTTTTTTCATTCCTACACGAAAGGACAATTAAGATAGGAAATTATAATGAAACAGGCACGCAGTACTGTTACACACAAGAAGAGTTTTATATAGGCAGAGCCCCAACCAAATATTCACGAGCAGCTTTGAAGAGAGAAATGCAAGATTCCCCAGAAGCCGCGAGCAGGCGTTGTCCTGATGCTCTGCTTCCTGTCCTGCCCACGGATGGTCCCTACCCGCCTGCTGCTGCACCACGCCCTGCCACATCTGGGGGAAGTACTGACAGGCACTTGTCTTTACCCCAAACCAGACTCCACCAAGGCTCCCTCCATCAGAAGGGCAGACTTGCTTTCCTCCTCTGTTTTGCTAACTCTGTGCACCTTCGCACTTCCTGACTTAGGGTGGTGGAGGAAGAGGAAACGCCAAAAATACTACAAGACGAGCTTAGTTGTGGCTTTTCCAAGAGATGGGAACAGAAGAGGCTGGCAGGGGAGCCCCAGGCAGCGAATGCCCCCTCTCTCTTTGCAACCCAGCATGCTGGTGGCCAAGAGAGCTCGGGTGGTTCTCCAAAGTGCTTAAGGTCTCAGAACCTGTTTCTGGGGAGCATCTGGGACAGAAACCCATTTTCTCTAAATAATGAGAGGACTTTAGAAATCTGGTTTTCATGACCCCCTTGCAGTGAGATGACCACACACGCATCATGGTGTGCTTCCCTTACTCAGAAGATGTAGCCACCCTCCCCCGCCCCCTGCCCCCCACTACTGGTCCAGGCTTTCCAGTTACTTTTTCCCTAAAAGATTGAGGATTTGTC
>NW_007728893.1:197136-201718 GCF_000696425.1 Galeopterus variegatus
TGAGGCAGAGTGGGAAAAGTTAGTATCCCCAGGCTGAAAGTGCACAATTGGGCCTGCGGCCTGAAGAATGCATGACTGAAAGCCTGGCACAGAGCAGAGCTTCAGAAAAGGAATGAATATTTAGGAGGACTGTGAGGTTATGAGTGGAAACTGAATCCCACCCATGCAACACTACTACTACAGGCAGATGTCTTGACAGCCCTCCCCCTCCCGCCATGGGTTAGGAGCCTCTCCCTAATTCCCTCGTTTACCAGCCCCCAAAGATGTCCACATCCTAATCCCCAGGACCTGTGAATATGTCAGGTTACATAAGTTACATGGGTTACATGGCAATGGAGAAATAAGGTTGCTGATGGAAGTAAGTTTGCTAATCTGTTTACCTGAAAATAGGATGAGTAGCCTAGACTCTACAGGTGGCCCTATCCAATCACTTTAAAGATCCTTAAAAGTTCAAGAAGGAGCCAGAAGGGAGAACCAGAGAGATGGCAGCATGAGAAAGACTAAGACACTGCTGGCTTTGCAGATGGAGGAAGAACACAAGACAAGTTATACAGGCAGCCTCTAGACGCTGGAAAAGGCAAAGAAACATTCTCAAGCTCCCAGAAGGAATCCAACTCTGCCAACATCTTGATTTTAGCCCAGTGAGACCCATTTTAGATTCCTGCCCTCCACAACTGTAAGATAGTAAACTTGTATTGTTTAAGCCACTAAATTAGTGGTAATTTTTTACAGCAGCAATAAGAAACTAATACACTATCATCACACTTATCCTGATATAATTTTTATTTATATGCCTATCACCCCCATCAACAATAATAATAATAAACACTTGCTGAGCTTACACTTACTACATGGTAGGGCCTGCACCAAGTTTTTCATACACATACGATACTGAAAAAAAAGGTAATTTCCCAAACACTATGATGAAGGTAAACACAGGGATGTGAGAGTGGGGGAGGGAGTTAGAGGCATCTTTGAGGAGACAAAGACACAGGTGCATTTTAAAAGATGAGCAGGAGTTAAAATGGGAGAGAGGAAGAAATCCCAGGTGGGGGGAAGAACATAAGCAGAAGCTCAGAGAAATGAGAAAGTTCAGAGTGTCATGCTGGCAAGCACTCTGGTGGCTCAGCTTCAGGCTGATAATCATGTCTCTAGTCCAGAAGTCTCCTCTGGGGTCCAGAGTCATGTGTCCTGCCTGCCTGCAATCTCCATCTGACTGCCTCCTAGACACCTCAAACTTAGCATGGCCCATATAGAACTTGATTTTCTCCATGAACATACTCCTCCTGTAGTCTTCACTGTCTCCCAAAATGATATCACCATGCAGAACCCTAGGAGTCATCCTTGAGTCCTTCCCCCTACCTCATCCCCATTTAATCCACTGCCGAATCTCAACAGTTCTAGCTCCAAGATCTTACTAGGATCCACCCACTTCTCTCTTCCTCCATTGCTACCACCCTGGTCTAAGCCATCACCATCTATTCTGGATTAGTGCAGTGGTCTCCTAAATGGTCCCCCTGCTTTCATTCTTTACCCCCTATGATCCACTCTCCATAAAGCAGTCAAAGCAATCTCTTAGAAATGTCAATCAGATCCCATTCCTGAGGTTAAACTCACCAATGCTTCTCTTCGTACTTGGAGAGAAATCTCCCCAGCATGGCTGTGGGATCTGCCCCTGCCTCCTCTCAAACCTCACCTTGTACCATTCTCCCCATTGCTCTGTTATACTCTAGACCCCTGGCTTCCTCCCTTCTGGAAAACATCAGGCTCTTTTGTGCACAGAGGACTTTGCACATTCCCATCCCTCTCCCTGGAATGCCCTCCCCAGCAACCTCTCCCTGCAGTTACTTAACTCTCCAATCTCAGAAGGGATTTCCCTGGCAAAACTAGGACCTACTTTGCACTCCTACCCCTGCTTTGGTCCCTGGCTTGTTTCCTTGATAACAAGGATCACCACAATCTTTCATTTGTTAGAAGTTACCTGCTTCTTTGATGTTGCCTATCATTTCCCTGGCAAAACTAGGACCTACTTTGCACTCCTACCCCTGCTTTGGTCCCTGGCTTGTTTCCTTGACAACAAGGATCACCACAATCTTTCATTTGTTAGAAGTTACCTGCTTCTTTGATGTTGCCTATCTCCTCCAGTGAAATGTAAGCTCCGGGAGGGCGGAGCCAGGTCTATCTGGTTCCTCTATGTATCATGGGGACTTCGCATAGGGCTCAGCATGGAGCAGGTGCTCAATACATGGCTGTTGGGCTGATTAATTAAACGAGAAAGTGTGAAGCTGACATTGAAAGATGAGGCTGGAAAGAGAAGGGCCTGAAAGCAGGGTCCTATTCATCTTTGCATGACTGGCACCTCCCACGGTGGAGCTACTTAGCAAATGTTTACTGGATGCAGGCAAGAAGGACTCAATTCCAGATGAACCTGAGAAGTGCTGTCCTTTCTGGGCAAGGATCCCAAGGGGTTCTCTTTCCTTCTCAGAACTTCTCTAACATGTCTAGGGCATAGTGCCCAATAAATGTTAGCTGTCACTGTCACTATTTCTTACGTGGGGTTCATTAGTACAGTTCCCTAGAAAAGACTTTTTGAGCCCATGCCAGATACAGTGGCTGGGAGAGAAGTGAGAAGAAGAAACAGGAAGGGAAAAATGAAAATGGGGCAGCAGGATCCAGTCAAATACAACTGAGAACTTGGTAGGGAAAATGCAGAATGACACTGTCCCAGGTAATGCCGATTCCCCTCTTTCCTCTAGACATCACGCACCTGGGTGCAGTGAGGAGATGCCAGCTGGGAGGTGGTCTCCAGAAGGGAGGGCTCAATTTGAATGCACACATTCATCTTTGAGCATGCAAGGCTCACACCGCTTTTGAAAATCTGGCTCACTGTGGCTGGTGAGGACTAGGGAGGTGTAGAGAATTTCAATTTCCTTCACCAAATGGCAAGCTTGCAAAAAAGTCCTTTCTCTCCAACATTATCACATACTAAAAATGAAAAACCAGCCATTCAGAGTTCTCATGAGGAGAAAGATAGATAGGCTGCTTAACTCATAAGAAACAGGCGGGCTGAAAATCAAGTCTAGAGAACATCATATGGTACATTATGTGCTAAGATACTGCCCTTTTTTGAACTTGGGAGTTTCTATTTTTCACAAAAGGATGGGATGGATAAAGCAATTCCCCATATAATAAGCCACCGATTTTATATTTCAAGTCCATTTGGTAGCTGAATCTCCAAATCCATTTGGTGACTAAACAGTAGGGGTTAGGTAATTTTTTTTAACTCCCTATCTCAAAATATGTAGTTTGAAATAACTGTATATTCTCCAAAATAGCAGCAGTAGCAGATAAGACAAAGCAAGAGAAGGCACTAAAGTGGGGAAGGTTCATGCAAAAAAGACATATTTCCAATCTAGTTCATGGCTGACATACCATAATCTGACACAGGCAAAGGAGCACGGGGCTGAGTTTTTGAAGACTTGGAAACCATCCCTGGCCTTGCAACCAACTGGCCATGTGACCTTGGGCAAGTCAGGTCACCTCTCTGGGTCTCATCTGTATAACACGAAGGGAATGAAACAGTTGTTGTCTAAGGTCTTTTTCTTTCTAAAATGTTGATAGGGTGTTTCCAGAAAACCTGCATCTTCCTAATGCTATCCAGTGGCCCTTCAATTGCAAAACAGAAAGGCCTTGAGGGAAAGGTTGCAATAATGATAAAACTAGCTTAAAAACTGAATTATGCTCTACAATCCCAAAACATTACTCAGCAATCCAGGTCCTACCGTCATCCTTGAATCTGTAATGCCAAGACCACCTGACTGAGTAGATGGGGGAAAAAGTGGGAGAAAGTTCTTGTTCTTTCTGATCAGAACAGGTAAAGCTGGGACCGGCCCACGGCTCACTTGTGAGAGTGCGGTGCTTATAACACCAAGGCCACGGGTTTGGATCCCTATATAGGGATGGACGGTTTGCTCAATGGGTGAGTGTGGTGTTGACAACACCAAGTCAAGAGTTAAGATCCCATTACTGGTCATCTTAAAACAAACAAACAAACAAACAAACAAACAAACAAAACAACAGGTAAAGCCGAGGTCAAGTGAACGATGGTCTGGAGTTGGTTATCCGTCTCCCCAAGCTGGCGGAAAAACAAGTTATTAAAAGGAAACGGCTTTAGAAGCGGCGGAGATGAACTCTCGGGATGTATTACGGCACAGAAAACCGGGAACCAGCGAGTTTCTTTTTTGTTTTAAACTTCATGTCACCCTGAGAAAACGCTGCAGTCCCAAAAGGGTACACACGAAAACCACGAGCCACTTCCCTGGTACTCCCGTGAGCCAACACCAAATCCCAAGTGAGAATATTCCCCCCTCTCCTTTAGTTTCCTTTCTTTGGCTTTAAGCAAGGGGTCTGCGGCCTGCCTGGCAGCGCCGTGTCCAGGCCGGGGGCCGGGGCCGGGGACCGCGGGGAACTTTCCTCGGCAGCGCCAGAGAGACAATGCCGCGGCCGGCGCCCGCGCCTCCGCGCCGGGAGGTCGCCCCAGCACTGTCCCGACCCCTCCCCCGGAGCGGGGCGCGGAGCCCCC
>NW_007728893.1:202626-210320 GCF_000696425.1 Galeopterus variegatus
AACCCTGCCCCCGCCCGCGCCCAGGCGCGGGGACGCGCGGGGACAGGCGGGCTCTCCCACACTTCGGCCCCACCGTCCCGCCGGCCTGCCGCCTCTTCGCCCAGGGATGGAAGGGCTGGGATTGATCCACAGGAAACCTTGGCTCTGGGAAGTGTCTGCAGGGGATGGACTTGCAATCTGCGGGCCATTCCATACCCCTTTTTTCAGAAAAAGAAACGACTTCACCTGGCTGCCCCCCTCCACGACTTCTCCTTCTTGCCCAGTGCCAGGCGGGCAGGACCTTTCCGGTCAGGGTAGCTTTAGGAACGGTATGGACACTAACAGTATGCATTGCTGTCTCTGACCCGGCTTGGAATGTGGCCTTTGCTTTCTTTCCACCTGTGTTACCTTGAGGAAGTCACGTAACTTCCCTGAGCCTCGGTTTCCTCAAGTATGAAACGGGATGCCCTCACAGGTTTAATTTGGAAAATAAATGTTTAGACAGGAACTGGCACAATGGAAACGCTCAAATAGACCATAGTCGTGCTCGTCCTTATTCTCACCATTAAGAAATGTCAGAGAAGGGAGGACTCTAGCCTGTAGGGTGTGTACTATGTATACCTATGCCTTCTCACAGAGCCAGGAACAGCGGTCTCTCCTTACGCCTTTTGCCTCCTAATCAGTGGATGATTATTTTTCCTTGGAGCATTTCAGAAACTGCTCTCTGCAGAAGAAAAGGTTAGTGGCTGCAGCAGACCCCCTTCTGGTGAAATCTGAAATTCAGCAAACTTCACAAAATGTGCGATTTTGCTGTAAACCTGAGAGTCAGGACATGAGTGGGGGGGTGGGGGGTGGGACGGGTATGGGTTGTTAAAACGTCTGGAGAGACTTGACAAAGTTTGGGAGAACCAAAGTCAATCTCTGACTGGGCAGAGAGACTGGTCAGCCAGTGGGAGTGATTCATCGTGGTTTCCCACGGAAATACCACATTTGGGGGGTTTCTACCTAGAGGATGCAGCATGGTGGTTTTTCTGTAAGTGTTTCAGATTCTTTTGAAACCCAATCAGACTTTGAAGAAGGAACATGTCCATGAGTGAAAACAGAAGCCTGAAACGAACCTACTGGGAACTGAAAGTTGAGGACCAGCTCCTCTTCTCCCGGTGAGGAACAGACATCAGTTTTAGACCCAGATTTCTCTCTTCTGCAACTCTTTTTTTGTGGTCAGAAGTGGTGGACCAAGCTCTGGGCTGGCACCAGGAGTCCAGGGTCCTGCCCCAGACCCTTTGCAACTGCTGTCCCCTCTCCCTGGAAAAATATTTGTATGGCTGCTCTTGGCACACTGTCCATGAGTGAAAACAGAAGCCTGAAACGAACCTACTGGGAACTGAAAGTTGAGGACCAACTCCTCTTCTCCCGGTGAGGAACATCAGTTTTAGACCCAGATTTCTCTCTTCTGCAACTCTTTTTTTTGTGGTCAGAAGTGGTGGACCAAGCTCTGGGCTGGCACCAGGAGTCCAGGGTCCTGCCCCATACCCTTTGCAACTGCTGTCCCCTCTCCCTGGAAAAATATTTGTATGGCTGCTCTTGGCACACAGCCCACAAGTCGGCTTCTCAGAGGGGCTTCTTTTCCCAACCATTTGATCTACTTATCTCCGGCACCTCCACCCCCACCTCCAACTCTCCCTGTTGGCATGACCTGTTTTATTGTTTCATAGTTCTTGTCACTATTTAATTTATCCCATTTATTTGGTTGCTTATTTGTCATGTTTCATCTGTCTCCCACCCCCCATGGGTAAGCTGCTTCCTTACCTCCTCAATTCCAGGGCCAAGAGCAGTGATGGCCCATAGCAGATCCTCAATAACGACACATTGAATGAATGAAAGGGGCGAATGAGTACTAAAGTCGTGAGCTCAGCCCCCACCCAGGGCAGGGCGATTCCCTCCATCCCTCAACTCCCTGTATCTTCCACTTTGGCTGAGAGAATCAATGCTGATGCCCAGCATAATGGAAGAAGCACCAGACGGCTCTATTAATGATTCTGGAACGTTAACACTATAAGTAATTAAGACTGTCAGACAAGGTAGCTATAGTCTCATTGGTACAGTCCCAGTTAATTACTCTCTCCTTTGTGCTTCCCCAGCATTTCTGTTCATTTAAAAAGCATATTTATCCCATTTTATGTTCAGTAGGTCAGTGCTGGCCTACGTCCAATGGCAAACTGAAATGGAGGAAAAGGAAAGAGAGCCCACTTTTATTGACCACTTGTTCTGAGTAGGGCCCCGAGCAAGGTGGATTTGAACCCATTTAAAGGCATTGGTTAAGTGCCTGTAATGTACTCAGAAATCTTCTGGGCACTATGTCTGCAGTGATAAAAAGGACTGTTCTTGCTCTCCAAGACAGACAAGAAAGCTCTGTTCAGAAAGGAGAAAGCAATACTCCTACAGAGTTATATCCAGGGTGTCATGGGGCTGTACTGAGAAATGGGGGTGGCAGTGGGGGGTTAGAGAGAAGTTGGAAAACACTTCCAAGAAGTGGGTGGGTGCTCTTCAGCTAAATTTCAAGGAAGAGGTGGGACCTATCTAGATGGATGAGGGGGCACAGGCCTGCCTAGCAGAACAAATGCATTTATGGTGATGCTCAGCTCCCTGTCCCTCGGCCCACCTCTGGGCTCACCTGCAGCTGCAATGTGATGCCTTCTGTACAGTGGAACTGTCCAGCTGAAGCAGGCACACCCTTCCGCCTCTCTGTCTGAGGGCTTTCTCTAGGGCTATGTATCTTGCCCGGCCTAGAAGTGCCCAACAGCCTTGGGGTAACCTCCAACCAATCAGTGAATAAATGCCTCAACCTCCCCATCCCTAAGGGGGAACAATTCTGAAGTGCTGTCACCACAGCTCAGAGGATCACCAGTGGGACTGAGTCAAGTTGCCCCAGCAGTAACGCTCTCGTTAACGTGCTCTTTAACCTCACTTCTCCTTCCCTGCCTCACTTTTTCACTCCCTCATTTGCTCTGCCTGGGGTTGCCTCCCAAATAAAATAACTGTACCCAACTCCTTGTCTCAAGGCTTGCTTCTGGGGAAACCCAATCTAGAGCAGCATTCCTTCATTTAGTTACAGATACTGGCTGGCCACCCCCTAAGTGCCTGAGCCAAGACTGAGCATGAGCATATAATTCATTTGGGTAACTCAGCAAGGATGGCCATGGTCTGAGGAAATGGTGCGTGTTCAGACATGGAAAGCAATGAGACTAAAAAGCTGTGCACCATTTTACAGCTGAGGAAACTGAGGCACAGGAGTGTTGAGTAACTTGCCCAAGGCCTTAGTGAGGAGAGGAGATGAGATTTGAGGCCCAGACTCTTCACCATCCTGTGCTGCCTGTCCTCGTGGTTGAAGTGTGGGAGCAGGTTGCAGCCGCTGTGAAGAGTGGGAAGAGAAATGGAAACAGAACCAGGGGTCCAGGGAAGAAATTGCATCCAAGAGGAGGGAATGGCCAACACTTGCAGATGTCCCAGAAAATTCAATCAAGAAAGGACTGGAAAGCCGTGTCTATTTCATTTGACAATTAGAAGGCTGATGACTTTTACCAGAGCTGTCTTGATGGAGTGGAGGGATTAGAAACCAGATTGCAGTGGGTTGAGGAGCGAGTGGGAGACAACAAGTATAGACAACTCTCTTCATAAATGTGCTTGTCTAGCAAGTGGGAGGTAAGGGTGGAGGCTTCTTTAAAGACGGGTGGGCAGACCAGCATCTGGGTGGATGAGAAGGTCCCAGCAGAGTGGGAGAGGTTGAGAGGAGGAACAGGTCCCAGGGATGAGAGGGGGTGGGATCTAGGCAGGGAGGAGGGTACAAGCCCTGAACTGGGGGAGGGCCACCTTGTCCACTGGAGGAGAGGGCCAAAGGGCAAAGGGTAGGACTGTAAAGTTCCATCATGGATTTATCCTGGATTAACATACTAGGAGTTAGGTGGGTTCTTAAAGTTTAATTCCACACGAAATTCATACTTGGGATGATCAAACACGGATGAGTGAAAAGTGACTTCAGCCTCATGACTGGAAAAGAGATGGCGTAAGACGCTATTTTGGCCCAAAGTAGGTTAGTGAAGTAGAAAAGGCGAGGATGAATAGGAGAGACTTGGGAGATAGAACAGACACAGCTGTTGGCTGATGGTTGGGGGGTGGGGGAGATCGAGAGGCACTCAAGGAGGGGACAGTGGTGCTCACCTGTGAGGAGGAGGAGGGGGTATTTTTAACCATGATGAACAGCTCAGGAGGGGAAGGTTTTGAGGAGGAAGATAATATGTTCCTGTTTGTGTTTTGTGCAATGAAGGGAGTGTGGGTGATGGGTGAGAGTCTGAAGCTATGCTGGGCTGGGGTCAGGGCCGGGCTGGATTGTGGAGGGAAGGGGGAGGCAGAGGGACTTGCACAGTGGGTGATTGGGGGAGCTAGCACCTAAAAAGGTGACACCCTTGCTGGCCTCTCACAGTCTTGCTTCATATTGATTTCTCTAATGCGAAGTTTCTCATTCTTGACACTATCGACAAGTTGGTACAGATCATTCCTTGTTGTGGGGGCTTCTTGTGCTTTGTAGGATGTTTAGCAACATCCCTGGCCTCTACCCACTGGATGCCAGTAGCAACCCCCTAGTTGGGACAATGGAACATGTCTCTAGACATTACAAAATGTCCCCTGGGAGGCAAAATTGCCTCTGGTTGAGAACCACTGTTCTATCGTCTTTTTCTCACATCACTTTAAAATTGTTGATTTAAAAGTGAGCCTTTGGATAATCTTCTTTAGCAGAAGCACCTGCTCCCAGTTTCAAATCCTGGCTGTACCACTTTCCTGGCTTGTGACCTTGGGTGACTTTCTCCCCTTCTCTTGGTTTCTATTTTGTTTTTATTTTTGTTTTTAATCTGTGAAATGGAGTTCTTGAGAGGATTAAATGAAGTAATTCATGTAAAGTGCTTGGCCTAGTACAGAGCACCTAGTTAGCCTCAGTCGTCGCTGGCTGTTATTAGTTATATTCATAGTGATGCTTAGGCACTGGTGAGACATCCAGCAAACATGTGAAAATTTGGACCTGGAGATGTGGTCCTTACAGACATACCACATACAAGAGGACACACTTGAGTCTAGGGACATCTACACATGGCCTGGAGAGAGAGTAGACAGTAAGAAGAAGGGAGGTTTAAGCAAGAACCCCAGGGAACACCTATATTTACCAAGTAAAAGGAGGAAGAGGAGTCCATAATTGAGATTTGTAGATGGGAAGCTAGGAGTGAGTTTTTCAGCTAGCCAGCACTTAGCATCATCCCTGACCTTTGAGCAGTAGGAAGCATGTCAACTGATTGTCATCTCGTGAAATGATGACATGTTGATGCTGAAGGTAGCAGTCACTGAGTGCTCACCTTGAGTCAGGTGCTGTACAGGTATTAATGCTCATTTAATGCTCCCAGCAAGGCTATGACTTAGGGACTATTTATAATCCCCACTTTATACATGAAGAGACTGACACGTGGAGAAGTACAAGGTGAAGGGGAGTGGGATGAGGAGTGTTGGGAGGCAAGCCAGAGAGGGCCCCCCATTGGGGTATGTCCAGCAGTGCCTCATCCAGCCATACTGGAGCCGGAAGCAAGAGGAAAAGTCGGTCATGCTCACCCTGTCTTTATTTAAAATTTTACTGTTTTATTCATCTTGGAATTTTTACATTAATCTTTCTTTTTAAAAAATTGCATTAAAATATTTTTATCTTGATTACTGAATTTGTTGGCACTCACTTGGATTGATTGAATAGAATGCAAAACTCTTCCAGCCTCCTTGACCCTCACTGCTTACAATTGAAATTCCAACCTGGGTCACTCCCTTGTCCCTTAGCCAGAGAAGGCAAGCATCCTAATTTCAGCCCCTCAGAACAAGAGCCAATGGGAAGAGGTCATTCCACAGGAGAGATTAAGGGCTTTCAAGAAGAGGAGATGGTGGCTGGATATCAAATACCTAGCACATGTCCACTACAAGAGGTTCCACCCTGGGCCATCTGGAGATCCTGGTTGCAGAGAAGAAAACATTCCAGGAGACGTGAGGAGAGGAGGAAAGGACAGAATGGAGAGTGGAGTCTGCACACGTGAACATAGAGAGATGGGTGGTTAAGGACCTGCATTGCAGTGGGATGGCCTGGGTTTGAATTCCAGCTTACCCACCTCCTAGCAGTATGATTTTACCTAGTAATAAAGTGTTAAGTCTCAGTTTCCTGGCTGTAAAATGGGGATAAAATAAAAGTATCCGTCTCATAAGGGTGTTATGAATATTATTAAATGAATTAGGCCAAGTAAAAGTGCTTGAACACCATAAAGTCAGTTTTAAAAAAAAATTTTTTTTTAATTGTGCTATCAGCATTTTAAAAATTATTATTATTATTTAAGCTACTGAGTAATGAAGGTGACAGATGGAATAGTAATATGAGACTTAGAGGTATCACAAGGAGGGTTTTTTTTCCCCCTCCTAGTTGGGAGAGCAAGAGAGAAGGATCCAGTGGAGAGGGACAGACAGAAGCTTATGGTGAGCAAGGTGTCCCCACCTAAGTTGAAAAAACCTGCTGTGTGTCCTCAAGTCGAGTGTGTCAATTCACAGAAAAGGTCATGATTGGAGCAGGGTCACACATGTCTTGCCAGCATGGTCAGAGGTGTTTCTCCCTGAAAACCTGGTCACTGAACTATACCTAGTCAGTGTCAATCCTGGAGCCATTCTGTGATTCCAGGTCACAAAAATATGAGACGCGAATGAGGTGTTTCCCAGCATACTGTTAACAAAACTGCTTCTGCAAAAGCTCAACCTGAAAGGGCCCCGTAAGATGAACACCCAATGGCATTTCCTCCAGAGCTACTGAGCATCAGGGAAAATGCTTTCCATCCTCTGGTTATTAATTTTAAAAGCTTCATTTCTAGCTGTAATGGACCTTTGTGATAAAAGGGTCAAACAAATGGGTCATCACAACAATCTCTTATGGAAGTGAGGTCCTTTTCCATTTTGTGTGAGATTAATAAGCGCTTCATTTACCCTCTTCTTCACCTGGGAACCCCAGGTGGCTGAGAGCAAGCCTTCCCTGACCTTTTGGGGTGGGTCTAGTCTCTCGTGTTTCCACAGCATCCCAGGATCAATGATGGTCAAGCCTGCACTACAGTGCACTGCACCCTGTGGCCTCTGAAGGCAGAGACACCCTTATTCACCTCCACACCCCCAGCACCTGTCAGAGTGCTAGGCACACAGTGTGTGCTCAACCCATGTCTCATGAATGAGTGCTGACATGCTTTATAAAATATCACCAGTCATCAGCTCTTTGAGAAAACCCATTCACTTCCAGAGGAAGCAATGAATGGGCGAGGAGGATTTCAGAGCAGCCTTCTCTGATGATATATGTTCTCCAGTGTGGAAGCGACTGTGTGTTTGTATGAGTCCGTTCCTGTTGCTTATAACAAAATACTTGGAACTGGGTGATTTATAAAGAAAAAGAAATTTATTGCTTACAGTTTCTGAGGCTGGGAAGTCCAAAGTCCATCTGGTGGTGGCAACAGTGACCCAGGGGTCTTATATTGCAAGATGGTGGAAGCAGAGAAAGCAAGAGAGACAGACTCTCCTCTTCTTTTAAAGCCCTCAGAACCACGCCCCTGACCACCATTTTTTTTTTTTTTTTTTTTTTTTTTTTTTTTTTTTTCCCCGGCCGGCAA
>NW_007728893.1:210330-225622 GCF_000696425.1 Galeopterus variegatus
CCGGCCGGGGGACGGGCACGGGGATCGCAAGCCTCGGTGTTGCTCCCGCGCCTTGCTCAGCCAGTGAGCGGGAGCCGGTCTGTATGTGGGATCCGAACCCTCGGACGGGAGCGCCGCCGCGCTTCCCAAGCGGCGCACTATCCAGTGCGCCACCGGGCCGACCCCTGACCACCATTTTTAATCCATTCACTACTGCACAGTCCTACAATCCAATCACCCCTTCAAGGCTCCACCTTTCAATTACCATAATAGGATTTCCCACCCACTTAACAGTCACAGTGGGGGCCAAGTTTCTAATACATAAAACTTGGGGGACATAATTCAAGCGTCACTGAGTTTTGGGGGGACATAATTCAATCCACTACAGTGTTAATAGTAATGATATGATAGTGAATAATAGCTAAAATGTGTTGAGTGCTTACTCTATGCCTGGCACTAATGATTCTAATGGCACTTTCCAATGATTAACTCTTTTAATCTCAAAACAAACCTATTAGATAAGACTATTATTACATACATTTTACAGATGAAGAAAGTGGGGCTCAGAAAAGTTACACACAGAGTGTCTATCTTTGGGGCAATTCACTGTTACCCTCAGGCTCTCTTGCTGCAATCTGAGTTCCAAGGGGCCAAAATAAGGCATGGAGTTGCAGACTTCAAGTCAAAGGAATGTTTTGGTGTATCTGAGCCATAGATTTGTACTATAAGATAACTGATCCCTCTAGTCTAGGCCTACTGTTTCAGAAAAGTGGAAAATACTCCCATGGTGGTTTTGTAAATAGTCCTTAATTGAACTCAGCATTGGTATCATTATGACCAAGTTCTGCAATTAGCCAGCCTGGAAACTATTTGCTAGGTTGCAGCTACAGAGATATTTACATATCCATGTTTTAACTCTAGGCAAGACATTTAGCTGTAAATTGCTTATCCAGCCATAATCATAGCTGCTAGGAAACTGCCTGGGGCCATTTCAGGGGAATGAGAAATGAAGAGGATTTCTCCAAAGCCACCTGTTGCCAGAATACCACTAACAACTAAGATCTAACACTTGTACAGTTCTTTAAAAGTTATAAAACACATTCTCATACAGTGGCTTGCACCATTTTTAATTTCCCTGAGAGTGGGGAGGAGAGGACTTGTGAGGGTGATTATTTTAAAGAAGAATCCCCAAGTCTTGTTTCCTCCAGGGTTATAATGTAGCCTTCATTCATCAAATACTCAGTGAGCATCTATATGCCGGGAACTGTACTAGGTGCAGGAATATAATGGTGAACAAAACAGACACAGTTTCTGGACTCATGAAGCTTATGGTCTAGTGGGGCAGAAAGACCATAATCAAGTAAGGCACACAAATAAATGTAAAATTACAGCTACTGCAGTGCTACCATAGAAGTAAAAAGTACAATGTGAATCTAAAATGGGGAGATTTAATCTAATCGAGGTCAGGGAAAACCTTTCTGAGCTGTGATGAATAGGTGTTAACTAGGCAAAGAAAGAAGGAAGAGTGTTTCATGCAAGGGAACAGCATGCATAAAGGCCCTAGAGCCAAAGGAGTGTATCAGTTAGTTTTTGCTGTGTAACAAACCATCCCAAAACTTAGTGGCTTAAATAACAACCATTCGGCCCTTAATTCTGGGGGTCGGTGATTAGGTGGAATCAGCTGAGTGGTTTTCATCTGACCTCACTGGGTGCACTTATACATTTGTGGTTTTCTCCCAGGTCGACAAAATGGCAGATTCCTGTTTTATGTGATTGCTCATCCTCTAGCAGGTTAGTCCAGATTCATTGATATAGCAGCAGAGTTCAGAGAATAGTAAGAGAGGAAGCTGCTAAGTATTTTACAGCCTTTGTTCAGAATTCACACAGCTTCATTTCTGCCACATTTTATTGGTCAAGTCCTTCTTAAAAAGGACCAATAGGATACAGAATCTTAGAGATGGAAGGAATTGTCAAGGTGCTCTAGTCCAGGTAACAAATGGTGGTGCGCACCTGATATTTAAATGAATGAAAAGATGCCCATCTTCAGCATCTCCAGTCCATGAAATGTTGTACTAATGAACTGAAACTGGTTTTTCTTCCTTGGGTTCTTTTTAACTCTGACCATAACCCCTCCACAGTGAGGTCAGGGAGGTTTATCTAAAATGCAAACCTGACCTTATAACCTTTAATGTTTCCCCAATGCCTGCCAAGCCTACTGCTGCATCACAATCACCAGCAGAGGCTGTTTAAAATACAGACTACAGCCCTCCACCCTCTGTTCACTGAATCAGAATTTATGGGCTGAGGAACTGGTATTAATATATTTTTTAAAGTCGTTCCAAGGAGTTAGATGTAACTGATCCAACTTTTGGGAGCCACTGGCTGCAAAGTAGTTCAGACTCAGTTTTGCAAAATAGGTTCTCTAGCATTATTGATCTTGTCTGTTCAGACAGTACCTTCTTTAAGAAGTATTCCCACTTCTCCCTGTGTACCATCCCCAGAACTGATGTCTCCCTTCATTGTGAATTTACTATATCCTGCAGACTTTTTATCATATTATTATTCAAAATGTATTACTAAAGTTGGCTTACATATCTGCCATGTTGTCACTCCCCCTTCCCAGCCCTTTTCCCCAACTCTGAGTAAACTGTGAGGTCTTTGAAGGTCATATTCATCATATTAACTTCAGTGCTTACAAGAAGGACCAGTACAAAACTGATCCAGTGACCCCGTGTCTACTGATGGATGAATGCATAAGCAAAATGTGGTATAGACATAGAATGGAATATTATTGAGCCTTAAAAAGGAAGGAAATTCTGACACATGCCATGGCATGGACAAACCTTAAGGACATTTTGCTAAGTGAAATAAACTAGTGACAAAAAGACAAATACTATATGATTCTACTTCTATGATGTATCTAGAGTAGTCAAATTCATAGAGACAGAAAGAGGAATGATGGTTGCCAGGGGCTGGGAGAGGGGGAGTCAGGAGTTGTTTATTTGGTACAGAGTTTCAGTTTTGCAGAATGAGAAGAGTCCCGGAGATAGATGGTGGTGAGGGTTGCACAGCAATGCTCAATACCACAGTTTTTAAGCACACTTAAAGATGGTTAAGATGGTAAATGTAATGTGTATTGTACCACAATTAAAAATTAGAAAGAAAAAAGTTGAACCAGTTCAAGTATGGATGGTCACAAGGCAGTTGTTGAGTACTTCCAGGCTCGGGACATTTCCTGACACAGTGCTTTTGCCAGAGACCAGCTCATGGCCTCTATTATAACTTGGATTCTTTAAGATAATGGCTCTGCACATATTCCATAGAGCTGATGATGGGTGACAGCCAGCTGAGGTTGGGCCAGTGCTGTTAGCTGCCTGTCTATCTGTGCCTGGCTCCTGAGGCTTGGCCCCTGTCCCATTTTCTGTCCATTCCCGTCTGTGTTCTCAGTGCTGTTCTCGCTTGCAGACTGGTGTGGCTCTGCCCCATGGCTATCTTTGCCCCCAGACCCCCACAGCTCATGGACCCTGCCCTAGGCACATCCAGAGAACTCAGCCCCCAGCTCAGGTCAGCCTCCTTGGGAGAAGGAGCCAGATAGAAAATTCCTTCTTAAATAGAGCCAAGGCCCCTGTGCCTATAACTTTCTATGTTTCAGATTCTAAATTCTGTAATAATACAGGGCAAGTCCGACCCCCTTTCCATGCAGCAGCTCTTCAAATATTCAAACACAGTTCTGATGATCCTCCCCAAGAGTCCCCCAGATCTTCAGATCCTCAGATAACAGATTTCTAGGTCCTTCCTTCTACCCAGTTGTCCTTGCTTGACCCCATGGCAGTTAATTCATGCCCTCTAAAAACATGGCTCTCAGAAGGAAATAAATTCTCCAGATGGCATCTGACCAGTGCAGAGAAGAGCAGGATTATTACTTCCATGATGAGGACCCAAATTTGCTGACTCCTGAAATGAATCCAGATATCCATTGTGTTTTTAAACTTAGCTATAAAACCAAAGTCTGCTTGTTTAACCACACACTTCATACATCAGCTCTAAGTGAAATCTAACCAATGTACTTAAAACTTCAGAATGTCTGAGCTCTCTAACTGCACTACACACTGAGCGGTCATTGAGTCATTTACATTGTTTTAGCATCTTTTCATTAATTTGTTTGAAAATTCAACTAATTTGCATATGAAGCAGTAACTTCTCTGGTCCTCACCCCATTTATAGTCATGACTCAAATTTCTCAGGCTGGTTGTCCTCACTTGCCGAGGCAGTATCTCACTTCCCTCCCCTCAGAGTCTGACTCAGTTATTTAAGGGAGGGGTCCCCAAGGGGGTCTCATGTGGGCTCTAAACATGCCTCTCAGTTTCATCTACTCTAGGCCCCTTATGGCCATCAGCTGCCCTTGAAGCCCTCCCCCCAGGTGCCTGGTCTTTCCTTGGTCCCTCTGCACAGTCACGGGAACAAGAACACCGAGTCTGTACCCAGACTGGTGTCTCCCAGGGTCCCCAAAGCCACAAACTTGAGAACTGCCAAGAGGATGCTCTTCTCCCACCCTGGTGCCCCCTTGTCCCCCACCCCGTGGTGGTTCTGTTCATGCCTTTATCTTGCAAAGTCTCCTCTGCTTCAGTCCCCTTCTGCAGGGCTGGCCACAAGGAAGAGGCCACAAGGGATGCCTTGGAGGGGCTTCTGTTCCCTCAGTCTTTATTAGTGACCCCAAATTAAGACACAATATGTAAAGTGTGACTAGAAGCATCTTTAGAGTTCTTTGCCATTTTGATCTCTAACACACAAACTAATCAAAAACAGCATGATTGCCTGCACGCACAGCTCTGAAACCCTAGAGATCATCTAACACATTTCCTGTGTCCTCCCCCCACCCTGTTCTCCTCAGATGACAAAGCTGAGACCCACCAGGGAAAGTTATTTCAGTATTGAGATGGTGTTAAAACCAGGAATAAGTCTCAATCTCCTGAGATCCGTAGGAAATCATGCTGAAAAAAAATTTCCTAACAAAGCCGAGCACCTTCATGATATTTATCAGAAAACTACAAGATATTTTTATTAAAGTCCTTAAGATGAAAAAAAAAAAACAAAAAAAAAAGTCCTTAAGGAATTATATTTTATGTTAACCCCCAAACAGTTCATTCAATTCATTGCTCTCTCTTCACCCTAATCTTTCACTGTTCCTTTCCATTAGATACCAACTATGTTTCAGTTAGGAAAAGACTGACGAAATTCAGCACTGGTATTGCTAGAAGACATGAAGTCATTTTTTTTTTTTTAACTGCAAGTTGAGTAAGTTTTTCCTTAAGGGCAAATGCTAAAAAAAAGATAGGCAGGTGAATCTCATGTTTTCCTGAAATTGAGAGCTGATGTTCCTTTCCTATTAGATTTGCTATTTTCTCTGTGATCTCTGGCCCAGGCTTCTCCTTGAATTGTGGAAAAATCATTACTCCTATTTGTGTCTCACTTTATTCATGTGTAGAATGGGCTTCTATGGTACCTCTAATGACCTCTAAATGGAAAGTGGTACCTGGCAACTCAGGTAACAGAATCACTCCTTCCATTCCTGTACTTATCAAAGGCTTATTGAGCATCTCCTAGGTTCATTCATCTAGCAAATATTTACTGAGCAACAACTATGTGACAGACACCGTTCTTGTGCTTAGACTATCTCAGTGAACGATAAGCAAGCAACAAGCAAAAGAGACAAGAACCCCTGCCCTTGTGGAGCTTACATTCTAGTGGAGAAGTAATAAGCATACAAATTTAACTAATGACATAATATATTAGAGGTAGTAAGGTCCACAGAGCAGAAAATACAGTAGAGCAGGTTAAGAGGAAATCAGGAGGAGTGGGATGGAATGGAGCCAAGGCTGCCATTTTTAAAAATTGCATTAAAATATACATAACATAAAATTTACCATTTTAACCATTTTTAAGGGTACAGTTCAGTGGCATTAAGTACCTCTGCAACTATCACCACCAGCCATCTCCAGAACTTTTTCATCACACAAAATTGAAACTCTGTACTCATTAAACAATTCCCTACTCCCCCTCTCCTCAGCCCTGGCAGCCACCATTCTACTTTCTGTTTCTATGAATTTGACTGCTCTAGGAACCTCCTGTAAGTGGAAAGCAACATTCTCTGGTTCACTACTTATTGCCAGCAACTAGCACAGCACTCAGTCGATGCTCAATAGGTAATCTAGTATTGTTGATTAACTGACATGGACTACCTCTAAGAAAACTGTCCTCTGACATGTTCATTTGGAAATATGAAATTATTATTACATTCTGAGGGTATGTGTTAAAATGCAGATGCCTGGGCCCTTCTTCAGGCTTCCTAAAGCGGAATCTGGGAACATGGTAGGTTGGGAGAGGAAAGGAAGTATAAATGAGCCCCTAAAGTCATTCTTAAATTATTATAAGTTATGCCTCTGCCTGAGTGATTTAGAATCAAATCATGTAGGGGAAGAGGGGCATGGTTGCAAGGATGGTGATTTTCTTTCTCCTGCTTTCTGTTTCCATGGAGGGACCTCCTTTAGAACAACTTACCAAGCCCTTGCCCATATGATTGGCAGGTGACAACCACTGGGTGGAGTTAACCAGATAAAAGGCTCCAAACACTGGCAGGTCATAGGTGGCAGCCAGCCTGGGCAGGGATGCATGCCACCCAGCCTAACTCTCCCTGGGATGGACTGTGCATAGGACTAGACTAGAGGGTACAAAGAGGGTTAGCACATCCTTTTGGCCAGACGTGATCTGCCATCAGTTTTATGAATCATAGAGATGACATTCTGATTTCTGTCTCTCCATGTACTGCATCCTTCAACTGGTTCTATCCTCAGGAGGAGAAGAAAAAGGTGTTATGACAAAGAGGGTTAGCACATCCTTTTGGCCAGACGTGATCTGCCATCAGTTTTATGAATCATAGAGATGACATTCTGATTTCTGCCTCTCCATGTACTGCATCCTTCAACTGGTTCTATCCTCAGGAGGAGAAGAAAAAGGTGTTATTTATTGGCCCCCTAAGACCTCAAAGCTGTTCTCAGTCATAAATGGGAAACAGGCAAAGTGTTGTCCTACTCCCCCTGCACTGCCCACCTTCCTTTTGATTCTCCTACACGCTTCATTCAACAAATGGTTAAACCAACTTTCTCCAGGCCTGAATCCAGCTCCACCACCTGTTGCTCCAGGAGAAACAAGAGAGAGGTACTGTTTCTCCATTTGCCTAAGACAGGCCAGGCATTGTGCTGGGCACTTTGCATGATCTTATTTCTATTCTCATAAGTACATTTTATTATCCCCAGATGAGGATGCTGAAGGTCAGAGGTGAAGCCGCTTGCTAAAGGCCATAGATCTACCTGATTCCAAACATATGCCTCCTCCATTATGCCAGAGGTTCCCAGAAGGAGTTCCCAGAGTTCTGAAAAGGTACCTTCGGAACTGCAGTGTGAAAGGTGAGGAGAGGGAGGGGAGGCTGATTTTACAGGACTCCAAGGGCTCCTCTCCACTTCAGCCCGGGCCACAGTCCTTTTATCTGTGTATATAACATGTTGTCTCAATTCTAGAATGTGTTTATTCCCCCACATTTGAACATTTCTGTATTATCAAAAGAAGCTCACCATTTAATTCTTTATTCCTGACCAAGTGTTATTAAATCAATGGTACATTTTATAGTCAGTGGTGGATTAACATCAAGAAATAGCTTATTAGTGTTGCATATAAAAACATTTGCAAAACATTATTTATGTTTAAATGAAACAAAACAAAAAGATGTGGGCAGAAGGCACTGCACAGTCTGTACCGCTGACCCCTTTGCCATCCCCCCTCCCATGTTCAAACTTTTCTTTCTCATTTCCTCTCCTCATTAGAGCTCCCTGCCTTGTGGCCTAGCCCCACAGAGCCCTGGGTTCATGATTTGCTCTCCTGTTCTATAGTCACATTTGCAGTGAGGTCTCATTGACTGAGTGTCACATTATTTATTCAGTTACTGGAGCATTTTGTTCAATCTTCTCTTTTACAGATTGGGAAACCGAGAACTGAATTTATTAAGGAGAGGGCTTCATTCCAAGTGTGCCATACAAGATGGTGAAAAAGAACCAGGGCATAAGGGGTGAGATAGGAGAGAGGTGGGGAGCTCAGCAGATGTGGGGTATCAGTGTGGAATGTGACCCCCACAAGTCCTAGGTTTACTGGGAGGGACATGGTGTTTCTTGCTACACATTGTTGGGAAAATAGGATAATTTAATCAGCCCCATCACCTGCCTGTCCGGTTGGGGGTGGTGTGGTGCATTCTTTGTAAATAAGTTGTGTGTGGGTGGAGTTAGTGTGCATGCGCTGTGCTGCGACTTGGCTGGCAGTGAGAGCCTTGAGCGTACACCATGCGTGGCCATGCTCTCAAACCTACAGCCTCCAAGGACCTTTTGGCTGGTTACCTAGCTCACTGACCTGTGTGTGAGGGATCTGGTGACCCTTTCTGGTGTGTGAAGGGTTTGTGACCCATTCTGTGAATGGGCTTGAGGGGGTTGTGAGCTCCAGACCCAGCCCTAGCTTTACAATTGGCCCAGTCAACAGGATTATGGGCAGGTAAAAACACACACCTGTTTTATCTCAAAAGACAGGATAACTTCAGTTGACCACTGGGTTATGGTAAATCATTCATTCATTGAATTAAAATTCATTCAGTAAGCTTGCATTTATTTTTGCTTGATTCTTTAAAATGGGATGTGATAAATACTGTCTATAATTTTTACATTTCTAGTCTTTAAAAGTTTTCAGATCATCCTTTGAAATGTAAACAATCATAAAATCCTTTGAAACTGAGGAAGGAGCACATAGCAAGGAGAGATAAGTGTGTCTATGCATGTGCTTAAGTCTCCCATAAGGATTGTGGATTTGTCTGTTTCTCTTTTGAATTCTGTCAATTTTTGCCTTGTATGTAAATTTGAAGCTATATTATTAGATGCTTATAAACTTAGAATTATTATGTCTTCCTGGTAGATTTAACTTTTTCATCACAAAATGCCCCTTTTTATCTCTTATAAGAGATGCTTCTTGACCTAAAGCCTGTACACTCTGATACTAGTAGAGCAAAGCCAGCTTTCTTTTGCCTCGTGATTGCATTATATATCTTTTTCTACCTTGTTATTTTTCATTTTTCTGTATCTTTAAGGTGTGTCTCTAGAAAGCAGCATGGGTTTTTTTTTTTTTTAATATCCCATCTGACATCTTTGTCTTTCAATTTTAGTATTTAGTGCAGATACATCTAATGTAATTATTGGTATATTTGGTTTTTGTGTGTGTGCGTGCTTAATGTGTAATTTATCTAGATAAGAGGACTGGTCCCTCATTATGCTTTGAAACCCTGATCTTGCCTCAGTGTTCTCCATTGCTAGAAAATAGAGTTGATACAGCCAGAATGCACTATGGATTTAGAGAAACATAAAAGCATAGCTCTTCCCAGAAATTACTGGCATTTCATGGCTGCCAGTGATGCCAGTCGCCTGAAGAAATGACGAGTGGTGGGAATTTCAGCAGCACCTGGGCAGGTGAGCTTTCTCCTGCCTGGAACTCCCCAGGAAGGTGTACTCAGAGCCAGTGTGAGCTGGACCAATTGAGTACTTCCAGAATTTTACATGTGCAGGGAATGACGCAAAGATGCAGGGATAGGGGATATTATCCACAGTCTTTGCAGGAGATTCAAAAGTCCTTTAATAAATATCTACTACAATCAAACATACTTGTATGCCTACCTTATGATCCAGCAATTCCACTGGGAAGATTAGGGCATATGTCCACCAAAAGACAGGTATAACCATTTTCACTGCAGCATTACTCATCTAGCCCAAAACTAGAAGTAATCCAAATGTCTATAAAAAGTAGAACAAATAAAACATTCTGGTATAATCATACAATAGAATACTATACCACTATTTAAAAAATGAACTATGAACTATTATTATGAGCAACCACATAGATAAATCTCACAAATATAATAAGAGAAAAAAACCCAGGCACAAAGGAGTACACAGAGTATATGTTGTTTGGTTCTGTCTATGTGAAGTTTAGAAACAAGCAAAACTAATCTATAGTACTTTAAGTCAGAAAAGTATCTTTGTGGTGGGGGGGCGGGGGGATGATGTATTGACTGGGAGGGGGCATGAGAAGGCCTTATGTGGTGTTAGAAATTGTCTGTATTTTGAACAGGTTGGTGATTACACAGGTGTAGACATATTTGAGATGTTCATATAAGATTTGTACACTTAACTCTATATAAGTTGCACCTCAATTAAAACAAAAGCAAAACCCAGTAGCCCAAGTAGTGTCCAGGGTTGGCAGACCTGGTGTCTAATTAGACTATTGCTGTGACATGCTCTTGGCTGTGTTTGCAGCTGCTCAGCCGCCCTGGTCCCTCCCTGCTGTAGGAGCCAGGTTCCCTAGTCTGCCTGTTGATCCTTGAGCAGCTTGCTTGCTATCCTGCCAATAAATTCTATTTACACTTGTGTTAGCCCATGTCAGTCTCTGCTGTTTGCAGTCAAGTCCCCTAGCTGGCACAGTAGTGAACAACAGAGGGCTAGATGACTGCTGGAAACCCCTCAACTATGACCTGTGGTCATACTGCCTGAAAAGGTTTACACCCAGTACCTAAGCAGCTCCCTAAAAAGCCGGTGGGCTTAAAGATGCCTTCAAACTGGAAGATGTCACTGTCTTCATGGCCACCATCTTAGCCATAACATAAGCATGAAAAAGTCCACCAGGATCTGATATTTCCTGAGAAGATCACTTTAATGCTTTTTAAAACATTAAGTTATTCCCATTTTCTTCTCTCCCCCGTCGTCCTTCTCTCTCTCTGGCAGCACTGCTTTGTCAGTGACCTCAACCCTGTGCTAGTATGTAATGCTTTTTAAAACATTAAGTTATTCCCATTTTCTTCTCTCCCCTGTCGTCCTTCTCTCTCTCTGGCAGCACTGCTTTGTCAGTGACCTCAACCCTGTGCTAGTATGTAACCTCTGGAAAGTAGGATCACATAGAACAAAACCAAAATTGATTGTATTTCATAAATTGTAAAGAATCAAGATACATGAGAGGCATTATTATTAGTTAAAAAGGCAAAGGAAATTGGTGTATGAAATGCTCAGCTGGTTTGAAACATTCAAATCATTTAAAACCATGCTTTACAAGCCTACCTAATTGCAAAAGCTATAAACTGTCTTGGAAAAACAACCCTAAAAAAAAGCACGACATTTCAAAATGTAATACAAGTAAGGACCCACTGTCTCATGATGGTTATTATAGCAGAATTGTTATTTTGGTTTAGTGGGACATTTAAAAAATACAATTAGGTATTTAGACTCTGGCAGAATAAAAGCACATAATGAAATGAAGATAGCAAGTATATCAGAAGATAATGTTGCATAAGGAGATTATTTTGGTGAACTTTATTTGAATCAGGATGATTCATAATTGTATAATTAGCTATTTCAATTTAAACATGAAATGCAGTAAATCACGCAAATAGCAAACAGAGCATCTCTGCCTGGTATTCTTCAATGAAATGTATTAATGAGACATTGACATTGGGTTTTTTTGCAGACAAGTTGTGATCAGTTGACAGCCTGATGCCTGCAAACATTTCCTCTTAAGTTGAAGCATGAGCATTCAGGGTACCAGTTCTTTCTTCTGTATTCACTCACCATTCCCTGAAGTCTGGTCTCCTGGAGAGCTCCTGTACCATCACAGCCTTGGAACCCAGGAGGGTTCTCAAGTGGCCACACCAGCTGTTTATGATGGGGACGTCTCATGGAGTTGCTGGGATATTATGAGGGCTGCTCATAGAATTGCTGGTGTAAATCAGAAGGGCCTTTGCCTACAGGTCAGACATTCCTGCCTCCTGACCCTGTGCTTGCCACTGGCTGCAGTGTCAGAATCTCAGACTGATGCTTTGACTCTGGAATCAGACTTGTATTCCTGTCCCTTCCACCTGCCATCTTTGTTCATCTGTTCCAGTCAGGATCTACCTTGGGTAAAGGCACATCGGTCACCCGAGGTGGCTAATTCCCTAATTGAAAATTGGGTGTTTGGGTACAGTTTTACAAACTGCACAGCTCATCTATCTTATAATGCCTCATTTGAAACTCTCATTCATCCTAGGGTTAGATATTGTTTTCACTGTCTTTTCAGCCCTTTTGTTGTACATGAGAAAACCACAGAGTGATGGTCACTTGCCCAGGACCTAGTGATGAGTAGCAAAAGCAGAATCAAATGTAGGTTCATAAGTGGCTAGATAATTTGGTCCCAGTGCAAAATGAAAACACGGAACCCCCTGTTAAAAAAATGTTTAAGAATTTCAAGATGGTGACAGCAAATCATAAAACCAAGCCTGGGGTGCATGAGTACCTGAACAGGTGCATGTCCATCAAGCCTTCCCTATTCAGGTTGGTTGTATTCCGAATGCCATCTCTTTCAAGAATGGCATTGGTGTTTGACGGGGGCACCTCTCTTCCTTGCCTGAGTTCTAAACCAATTGAGAGAACCAAGATTGTCAGGCAGATGATGATAAAAGCATCAGCTTGATTTTGGATAAAGGCAAGGCTCGAGATTGTGGCATAGGTGTGTGGCCACAATGGGCTGCCTAATTCTAAACCCAGAATGAGAAACTTGCCCCTGGTGGCTCTAGAAAAGGGAAAACTCTCCTAGGAGGACAGAACCTTGCCTGCTAAGCTTCTGGCATGGCCAGGAGGAAAGCGGAGGTGGTTCTTCATGGACAGGTGGATCCCAAAGAGGAAGAGAGAAGGAAGGGTTAATGTGCACATCACAGGTCCTGTCCCCAACTCTCACTAGTCAGAGGAGTCACTTCTCGGGGACGAGTAACTGAGGAGGCAAGAAGAGCCCAGGTGTGTCCTATTATTCCTGCATGTGATAGACTTTTCTAAATGGCTCTCAATGATCCCCACCTCCTGGTATCACACCCTTGTTTAGTCCCTGAACCTTGAGTGTGGCCAGACCTAGTGATTTGCTTCTAACAAATAGAAGTGATGTCACTTTCATGGTTAAGTTACAAAAGATTGTGACTTTCTTCTCTCTCTCCATTGCTCTGATGAAGCCAAATTGCTGTGTTGTGAGCTGTTTTATGGGGAGGTCCATGTAGCACGGAAGTGAGGGTGGGTGTTTTCATCCCTACGGCCTCTAGGGAATTGAATCCTGTCAACAACCACTTGAGGGAGCGAGGAAGCAGATCCACTGTAGGTATCTTGAAGTGACTGCCCTCCTGAGGACAAGCTGATTGCCTCCTCTCGAAAGACTCTCCTCCTCCCCCTCCCCCCTTATGCTTTCATCATGTTTCTTTGAGATTGGCAACATTATCTGCATAGATCAGTGATTTGCAATTTTTGTTTTTAAACAAAAGTATACTATTTTCAAATAAAGTTATCCATGAGCACAGCTGCTCTTTGAATCTCAGGTCCCTGCTTCCTCTTCGACACAATGCCCTTTTTGGCCTCAAGTGACCCCTGGGGCACCTTTATGGAGGCACCTTGGCTTTGTAGAACACAATTTGAAAACCTTTAACCAGGATGGGGTCAGCAGTCTCATTGTTGGTCTTTCTGACTCGACTGTTGTCCACTTCCAATTCCATCTTCTCTTCTCCTGCCTGTTATACTCCTGAAAAAACAGCTTGGTCCTTCTTAAAAGCCATCCCGATGTCCTCATTGCCTAGCTTTGACATTCAAGGTGTTTCCCCAGATTGACCTGGCCACTCTGACCTAGGTGGAAAGGGGAGGAAACCACTGATTAATGGGAGACCCACTGAGAGACTTCTGAGAGCATCCAGGTACATAATGAAGCCCTGCACTAGTAGGTGACAGTGCTCCTGAGGATTCAAGCTTGGTTTATTCATTCATTCATATATTCATTCCATAAACATCAGCCAGGCATTTTTCTAGATGCTGAGGGATACAATGGTGAACCAAACAACCAATTCTTACTCTAAGAGCTTACAGTCTCCTGGGGGGAACCAGACAATAAACAAACAAACAAAAAGTTAAATATATATTATTCTGGGTGATGAGTATGTGCTGTGACAAAAAATAAATCAGGGAATTGGGAATGGGCACGTTAAGAGATGTTGCAATTTAAAATAGGATGGCCAGGGAAGGCTTCAGTGAAAAAGTGACATTTTGGCATTTTGGCAAAGACCAGATCATGTAGAGCCTTAAAGGCCATTGTAAGGCCCTGGTTCGCTGAAAAGAAATGGAGCTGATCACTGAATGGGGATGAGCTCCTGCTTTCTGGCTAAGCTGGTAAGCTTTGGCAAGTCACTTCACCTCTGTAAGACTCAGTTTCCCCTTCTGAATTTTAATGATGCGCACCTCAAAGACTTGTTGAACACTTTAAAAGAGATCATACATGTAGGTGGAACATTCACTTATTCTGTCCACAAAAATTTGAGTGCCTACTCTATTCCACTGACTGTATTTGGCATGTATAAACACACACACGTTGGAAAATATTACAGTTGTTAAAAAGAGACAAATTGGCAAGTGAGTTTTATTATACCTTTTTTTTTCAAAAAGTAAACTACCACAACCTTTACCTAATTCACTAGGAACCATGGGAATGATACGATTTTATTCAAAAGTGTAGGTCTCTCTTCTCTCTATTACCTCATAGCCCTACTTCTCACTTAAAAGTCCATAAATATCACTCAGCATGAGGCCTTATAGCTGGAGTGAAGTCCCCAAAGATCTTACCAAAAACCTGATCCTAAGTAATCAATGACACAATTGCCAACAGTGCTCCGTGTTACTAGATCTGGTTCCTTCTAATTTCCAGTGTGAATCACCTACTGGATTTCTTTAACCCGAGTTTGATGCAGGGGCCAGATACGGAGCTCTAAAGCATCAGAGAAGGAACCCTTCATGGTAGCACAATCCCAGGGTTTGAATTTTGCCTGGAAAGCTCAACAAATCCATCATCTATGGGTCATCTCACTCCAGGACAGATACCCTGAGCCCCCTTGGTAACATACATGGCTGCTTACACTGATTAGTGAAAGCAAAAACAAGCCACCCCCCCCCCCCCCCCCCCAACTCATTAGATCCTAGGAATGATGCCTCCTCTAGAGGAGTCATCTAAATTCAGTCTTTTTCCAATTTAACCAAATCGAATTCAGTGCCTACTAGGTGCTAGATGCTGTGCTAGTCACTGGAGTATAAAAGTGAATTAGACAGAGACTCTGCCCTTGAGGAACTCGCTGTCTAGTGGGTGAAACACGTACAAATGAGCAACGATGATGCACCCTGACAAGGGT
>NW_007728893.1:225865-227499 GCF_000696425.1 Galeopterus variegatus
CTTTGGGGTAAACAATAAGAAGTACTGCCACATTAAATGGTCACATCAATTGCCAATTGCAGAAATGTTAACATTATGGAAACATGCTTTTTGAACTTCCTTTCTGCTAAACCTGGGATCTTCTATACCTGGGTGCGAACTCTGAGAAAGTCTGTTCTCAGCATCGGGGTGGGCAGGACCAGCTTAGGGACCCAGTTTAGGGATTAGAGAGATCTGAAAACAGGCAGGGTCCACTAGGCAGGCACTAAAACATAACTAGCCAATGCCAGAGGTATAAGAGGATGGAGGAAATAATTACTCCCAGAACTCCTTCCAAGGAGAGTGCAGTACCTGGTTGTAAGAAGGTTGTAAGAAACATTTTGATAAGATGCTTATGGCCAAAAGGCCTGCTCAGGCTGCTCACTGCCCACCAAGGAGGCTACAATTGGGTCAGTGGTAGCGGCTGTGGTTTTGCAAAGTGAGACACGTAAACTCAGAGCTGAATTGTGATAATGGAGGACAGGCTGGGGCGGTCACTCATCCTGCCCTCTTCTTTAAATAAATGTTGAATGGGTGCTTAAAGAATATCCATTTGAAGTGTCTTGAGTTTATTTGCCTGCCTGGGGATCCCACTGTTTCTATCCAGCTCTGGCTGACAGGCAGCATTCAGAGGCAGCAGCCAAAACTGGCAGCATGGATGAAGTGTCAACCGAGAGGTTGAGCTGGGAGGTAGAAACTGGGGGAGAGGCTGTGAATGCAGCTGCCAGGGTCACCAGAGCAGAGCAGGCAGGATCGGAATGGAGATGGGGCAGGCCTGGAGTCCACTGTAGGGGCTCTACTGGGCACCAATGACCAACCCATGCTGGGGAGGAGCTGTTCAGGGTGCTGAGGCTGTTCAGGTCACATCCACACTCCTATACGTAAGCTCTGTGGTTTCTTCATCATCAACTGGTGGGTTATCTTTTCTTTTACTGCCAACTACCTCTATAAGTCACTACCTTTACCAAGGATGTGTGGGTGTGTTTTGGGGTGAAGGAAGTAGGAGCAAGGGATGGAGAAGGGAGCAAAATTGTGGACCAGAAAGATCACTGAGCTCCACATCATCCTGTAGACTACCCTTGATGGAACTGGGCTCTTGGGTAAGGGAGAGGGGTTGACCATGCGCCTGAGAAAGCAGCAGTTAGAACTGCACAGACTTCTGTTTGAATCTTAGCTCTGGCGCTGACCCAAGTGACCTGCGGCAAGTTATTTAATCTCTCTGCAGTTTCAGTCTCCTGGTCTGTGGCACCTATCTTTCAGGATTGTTGACAGAATTAACCCAGATTTTGTATTAAAGAGGACATAGCATTGCACCTAGCAGTTATATTAAGATAATCATATTAGGACTCATTTTGGGCCCTTTAGCTTAAACCAAATCCTAAAATATCTGCACTGAGCAACTAGTGGGCCAAAAGACTCCACTATGGATTTCCAAGCAAGGCAATCTCTTGATCGAAGCCTAAGGTATAGTATGAAGACCCAGGTTCTCCTATTTTCTTGCTGAAAGATCTTGAGTAACTCATTTGACTTTTCTGAGTGGATTTTTCTCCCTAATGTATGGAGACAGAGGCTCCCAGCACTGGTATCTTTGCCTAAAACAGAGTATCTCACATCTT
>NW_007728893.1:227716-229827 GCF_000696425.1 Galeopterus variegatus
GGGTCACCAGAGCAGAGCAGGCAGGATCGGAATGGAGATGGGGCAGGCCTGGAGTCCACTGCAGGGGCTCTCCTGGGCACCAATGACCAACCCAGGCTGGGGAGGAGCTGTTCAGGGTGCTGAGGCTGTTCAGGTCACATCCACACTCCTATACGTAAGCTCTGTGGTTTCTTCATCGTCAACTGGTGGGTTATCTTTTCTTTTACTGCCAACTACCTCTATAAGTCACTACCTTTACCAAGGATGTGTGGGTGTGTTTTGGGATGAAGGAATTAGGAGCAAGGGATGGAGAAGGGAGCAAAATTGTGGACCAGAAAGATCACCGAGCTCCACATCATCCTGTAGACTACCCTCGATGGAACTGGGCTTTCGGGTAAGGGAGAGGGGTTGACCACGCGCCTGAGAAAGCAGCAGTTAGAAATGCACAGGCTTCTGTTTGAATCTTAGCTCTGGTGCTGACCCAAGTGACCTGCAGCAAGTTATTTAATCTCTCTGCAGTTTCAGTCTCCTGGTCTGTGGCACCTATCTTTCAGGATTGTTGACAGAATTAACCCAGATTTTGTATTAAAGAGGACATAACATTGCACCTAGCACATAGTAGATGCTTAGTGAGTAGTGCTATCACTGTTGTTGTTATAGTAGTTATATTAAGATAATCATATTAGGACTCATTTTGGGCTCTTTAGCTTAAACCAAATCCTAAAATATCTGCACTGAGCAACTAGTGGGCCAAAAGACTCCACTATGGATTTCCAAGCAAGGCAATCTCTTGATCGAAGCCTAAGGTATAGTACGAAGACCCAGGTTCTCCTATTTTCTTGCTGAAAGATCTTGAGTAACTCATTTGACTTTTCTGAGTAGATTTTTCTCCCTAACGTATGGAGACAGAGGCTCCCAGCACTGGTATCTTTGCCTAAAACAGAGTATCTCACATCTTAGAGGGCTGGGGGTACACACTCTTCCCAGGGAAAGGGAAAGATGGATGAGTGTGCCTTATCAGCTAGGATTTCCACCTTGCTCCTCCTGGCAAAGCCTGCTTCTTAGTGCCTGTAACTGGTTTACAGTGGGTACTAAATAGATAGTATTGAATGGATCAATGAATAGATTAACCCATGCATCCATTTATCCATCCATCTATCCAATAAACACATGTGGCCCGGACAAGATTTCTTAGCAAGTGGATGCTCCCAGACTCTGGCACTCTGATGGCCTCCAGCTACCTGCTCATGTTGAGCCTTTTCCCCTCCTTCTGAGGGAGGATTTGGTCTTTGCAGCTTAGTTACACTAGACTCAGGAAAGGGCACAAAAATGGGAGAATAGGTGGAGAAAGGCAGAATACCAAAGATGGGAGGAAAAGGGGAAAGTACTCTTGCTTAAAGTGGAAAGGAAACAAAAAGCAGACAGAAAAGCTAAGATGATCCACATAATAAAGAATAGGGACAGATGGTGGGGTGGGGAGAAGGGTGGGGATTTAAGCGGAAGAACAAGCACACAGGCCAGTGTGAAGGAGTGTGTGTGTGTGTGTGTGTGTGTGTTTGTGGCTGGGGGAAAGGAGTGAAGGCTGGCAACCAGAGGCTCCAGAGCAATTTCAGAGAATGACAGAATTGGAGAGGAGAGGAAATGAGTTCTGGAAGAGCATCACTGTGTGTTATACGTTGCACCCCCTTTCCTGTTCTTGGAGATTCATGGGTAAGGAATGGGATTCCCTTTTCATTATATTGGCTGCTGAACTGTGGTTCTTTCAATTCAACTGCACCCAGAAACAAGTCACATGGGCCTCATAATTTATGAGCTTTATGCAAATAATAAGCATTCGCTATGTGCCGGGATCTAGGTGAGGAGTCAGGGACAAAGAAATAAATCATAAAACAGTCATGCCTGCAAGGAGCTCACAACCTAGAGGAAGCACCAGATTTCTCTCTCTCTCTCTCTCTCTCTCTCTCTCTCATATCATCCAAGCACTGAGGCTTATATACTTTGGTAGACAATTGTACAAAGTACTACTGGTAGAATCAAGGAAGGCTTCACAGAGGAGGTGCCATTTGAGCTGGACCTTGAAAGGGAATGTGTCCAAGCCCTTGTGGAGTTCACAGCCTAGAAAGAAACATAAA
>NW_007728893.1:230510-231571 GCF_000696425.1 Galeopterus variegatus
CTCTCTCTCTCTCTCTCTCTCTCTCTCTCTCTCTCTCTCTCTCTCTCTCTCTCTCTCTCTCATATCACCCAAGCACTGAGGCTTATATACTTTGGTAGACAATTGTACAAAGTACTACTGGTAGAATCAAGGAAGGCTTCACAGAGGAGGTGCCATTTGAGCTGGACCTTGAAAGGGAATGTGTCCAAGCCCTTGTGGAGTTCACAGCCTAGAAAGAAACATAAATATGTATATGTGTACAAAAATATTAATATTTGAATATAATATGGGATATGTCTACTGAGCATTTGAATAAGCGCAATGGGAACACAGAGGAAGGAGGGGCTGAATTTGCTTCTGAGAGTCAGGGAGAATTCACAGGGCAGATGACCCTCAATCTGGGTCTTGAAGGGTGTGTAGGAGTTCACCAGGTGGAGATTGTGGGGAGCAGCATCAGAGTCTAGACGGAGGGAACAATGTATGCAAAGACCTGGAGGCCCCTGTGCCTGGGCTGCATGGCGCTACTGAATCTCTATCATTGCCTGGCCATGCCCAACCAGTTGGTTTCCCTGGTGTTTCAAGGGTGGATAAGAACAGCCCGGAGTTTGTCACAATAAGCAGTGTTCTCAGTGATGGGTACACCCAATTCCTTTCTGGTGATGAATAATGTCACGTAGTGAAGTTACCTTTCCAAGAAAGTAATACTATCTGAGTTGGGCTCCGCTCATCCACTCATTGTTGTCTTGTCTTTCACAGAAAGAAGCCACTGAGGTTCAGAGGAGCTGCAGCTCTGAAACCCTAAAGCCACTTCCAGTTGGTGGGAGTAGTGGGGAGACTGTGAAAAGGGGCAGCAGCTACGTCCTAGACCTTGTGCCAGCACCTTACATCGTACATACATTACTTAATACATTTTTACATTACCCTGGCTTCAGATGCCTATCTCCTGATTGTTCAGATAATCATTACACAATGTAAACATATTATGTGGCCCTTTACCAATTTGGCTGTAGCCTCCTCTCTGCCTCCCCCTTTCCCACCTCTGGTGGCCTCAGTTCCGTTCTCTCCTTTTGAAAGTTCAAGGA
>NW_007728893.1:233279-234066 GCF_000696425.1 Galeopterus variegatus
TATGTTCTTGGTGCCTTTGTCAAAGATCAGTTGGCTGTAAGTTTGTGGGTTGATTTCTGGGCTCTCTATTCTGTTCCATTTTTCTAAGTGTCTGTTCTTATGCCAGTACCATGCTGTTTTGGTTATTTTAACTTTGTAGCATAATTTGAAGTTAGGTAGTGTTATGCCTCCAGCTTTATTGTTTTTTGCTTGGGATTGCTTTGGCTATTCAGAGTCTTTTGCTGTTCCTTGTGAATGTTAGGATCTTTTTTCTATTTCTGTGAAGAATGTCATTGGTATTTTGATGGGTATTGCATTGAATTTATAGATTGCTTTAGGTAGTGTGGACATTTTCACAATGTTAATTCTTCCAATCCAAGAGCATGGGATATCATTCCATCTTTTTGTGTCCTCTTTAATTTCTTTCAACGGTGATTTGTAGTTCTCATTGTAGAGATCTTTCACCTCTTTGGTTAAATTGATTCCTCAGTATTTTAGTTTTTGGTGAGTATTGTAAAAGGGCTTCCTTTCTTGATTTATTTTTCTGCTGGTTTGTTATTGGAGTATTAAAAATGCTACTGACTTTTGCGTGTTGATTCTGTATCCTGAAACTTTACTGAAATTGTTTATCAGCTCTAAGAGTTTTTTTGGCAGAATCTTTAGGTTTTTCTCTATATAGGATCATGTCATCTGCAAACAGGGACAGTTTGGCTTTATGTTTTTCAATCTGGGTGCTCTTTATTTCTCTCTCTTGCCTGATTGCTCTGGCTAGTACTTCCAATACTGTGTTAAATAGGAGTGGTGAGAG
>NW_007728893.1:235857-237627 GCF_000696425.1 Galeopterus variegatus
TTTCTTAACCTCACTCCAAATTGCTTTCCAGTTGGATTTTCCTGCCAAGACTTTTTAAGAAAACTCCACCTCCACAGAGAAGAGACTGACAAGATATCCCAAGAAGAAACAAATTATCCTGTTTGCAAACCACACAGGGATATGTTCAGACCTTGGATGTCTGACAAGGATCCTGTTGGCTTTGGCAGAGAGGGCCCTGACAGGAAGCAGGTGGGATGGAATTATTAAGTATTTGACTTCAGCAATTCAGTTCATCTAGCATTTATTTGGCATCTCCTCAATGTGCTAAGTATTAGAAATGTACAGACTGACCAAAACATGGTCCTTGCCTTCAGGTTGCTCACACTCTAGTGGGGGAAAGATAAGGACATAGCTCAGAGCCTTGCAGAACAGAACTCATAAAGGGCATTAGGGCAGGAATCCCTTTAGTGAGCAGTGGGGTCGAGGAGGCTGAGGCACATCTTGATAAGGCCATCTCCCCTCGGTTGGAAAGGGATATTCTACTCTTTTCTCACAGTCTTCCAGACCTCCTGACTTCATCTTATCGATCAGTGCATTTCATTTTTCCAAACTTTCAGACCTCAACCTCACTCCAACTTGCCTCTTGGAAAGCCAAGCATGCCTTTGAATGGTGACTTATTATTTGGGTCTTTAAAGATACTTCTTTAAAAATTCATTCAGTGAACATTTATTAGGCCCTTGATTTTGGCAGGCATATGGCTGATGGACCAAGAACAGTAGAGACCCGGGGGGTCAGAGAGATGCTAGAGGAGGATATTGTACTAATCCAAGGAGATTGATGAGGGACTGAACCAAGAACATGGTGCTGATGATGGAGAGGAGGGATGGATTCAAGAGATATTAAGGGGCAGAATCTATGCTACCTAGTAACAGATTTGTACAGAGTGAGGGAGAAGAAGGGGTCTAAGCTGTCCTCAGGCTGAGTCATCCATGGTTGGTGTCTGATGCCATTTAATGCACAATAATGTTTTCTCAGTGGCCGGGCAAGTGCTTCCTTGGGGCTGCCCGGGTGGTTGCTACCACTAAAATATGCCTTAGGGGCACACATGAACTGATTTTTGGTGGTGCACTTGTATGGATTTAACCTTAAACACAAAATGAGAAAGACAGTAATTCTTCCCCCACCACCCATTTATTCCTTCTTGTAACAATATGGAGGAAGTTTCAGATTGGAGTTAACATGGGCAACACCTTTCTGACTCTTCCCAATCTTCCTTTTGAACAAAGCTAAGAGTCTTATGTAGGCAACAGTATTTGGCTGGAATTCAGTAATAGAGGGTAATTCATAAAGCTCATGGAAATATTTATATTACCTTTCAATTCTACTTTTCAATGAGCTTTTTGAAGTACCCTTGTAATGTTTTGTTTGTATTATAGTCTTTTTTATGATAGCTTTTATCTATAGCAAGCACTTTCACTTTTTACATCAAGTTCTATTGTAAATAAATTTATTTAAATTTGAAAAGGGAGTTAATCTAAAGAAAAAAAAAGCAACAATACTAAGCAGATATGGCAAAAATTGTGCAGGTGTTATATGAATGACTAAAGGCTGAGGAAAGACATATCCATCCTCTTCCACATGCTGTCGTAAAGAAGGTGACCAGAAGTGATGATCCAAAGTGGAGGAAGAATGGACCATAGCAGTAATAGTGTCACCACTGTGCACCAAAGGCAGATAACCCCGGCCTTAACCGGAGGCTTAGATGAGCAACTATTCCTAGTGTACTCAGCCTAATTATAAATGATAAT